>NC_137636.1:6730562-7015562 GCF_963383615.2 Lipophrys pholis
GCTTGGACTTTCAGAAGCAAACCAGATTCATGACGTAGACCACTATAAATCTACAGCCAACACTGCTGTTTGTGCAGCGGAGTCTCCTAACAAAATCTTAACAGGGAAATGTTTCTATTGATCATCTTTTTGTAATGATTTTTCTTATTGATTTGAATAATAATAATAATAATAATAATAATAATAATAATAATAATAATAATAATAATAATAATAATAATAATAATAATAATAATAATAATAGATATTTTGAACTGAAAATAAAATCGTTTTTTATTCCCTTAATAATCATCAATCTAAATCCAAATCACTTTGATAGCAACACCAATAACAGGTGTGGTTCTGTTCTCCACAGTGGAGCAACCTGCAGGGTGGATGGAGAGGCGGAGCAGGAGGTGGAGCAGGAGGTGGAGCAGGAGGTGCAGAGTGAGCGAGAGGAAGCAGAAGAGGAGAAGCCCACATTACACAGGGAGTGGAGGTCAGCAGTGGCCCAACAAAGCCCCAAAGAGGAAGAGGACGAGGAGGATGAAGAGCTGAACTTCACACACAGAGGGGAGGACCTCTGCCTCCGGACAGAGCCGAGACACAACGTGGAGGAGTTGAAGGAGGAGCGAGACAAGGCACACACCAAGGTCATTACTGGTAGAAACTCTCCTAATGTATGTCTACAGCATAAAACAACAACAGTGTGGTTCCCTCCCCTTTTCATGGATCATCTTCCTTCTCTACTGTCACACCAACCTCTCCATCTTTTTCAGCACTACATTCATGTCCAAACCATGTCCCTCCCTCATTAATGCAAGACATTTTTTTCCCTCTTGTTTCAAGCTTTACCATTGGGTCTATTAAGCCATATTATAATATTTGATGGCAAAAGATGAATGAATAACTGGCAGCAGAAAATCAAACTTGTTGGAGCCTTCCTCAGCAAAAAACAAATCAATCACAGACCCACCCTGTCAAAATGCCTCCATAGAGCCAGCAGACAATTGGGGGCAGCTGTTGTCAAGGTGGTGGAGCAAATTTTCCTCCATTCCATCTGTTGGACAGTTCTTGAGAACGACATTGAACTCCGAAGTTGCTCCCAGTTTTTGGCAAGAACCTTCCTTGGCACCCATTTAACTGCCAACCTCTACATTGATGTGTGAGACAGTGAGTATATGAACGTGACTGATCATATAAAGTGAGACTGGTAAAGCCGTAAAAATGTCTCATATGATTGAAGTCCACTGAATTGAAAGAAAATAAAGCTTGTCAAAGAGGATAGCACCAAGATTCTAAATTGAAATCTCATGGTTCTGCTCTTCGGAATAAATCGTTTTATCTGTACATTCAAAATTTGACACAAAAGCATCATAGTAGATGAAAAAAGAGTTGAACTATTTCAGCTATTTGTCTATACATGTTTTCTCAACAGGAGGGAGAGGAAGCAGGGATTTTTTTAAAATCTTCTTTCCTTCTTTTTTTTAATGGCTTGATGAAACGTGCACATCTTCGTTTTAAAATCTCCCGTTAATAGTTTGGCTCTAAATCTGAAGCAACAAAGTAAAACTGTTGCTTTGGCTTGCAGGGTTTTTAAGTGAACTGTAGCTTGAAAGCAGATATGACGTAAAGCACGGGGAAGAATTCCAGCTTTTAGCACCAACTCTTTGCCAGCTATTCATTAGTCCTGTACCACCAAATATCCCAGTACTGAGAAGTAGAGTGAACGGCTTTTTAAGTGTTTTCATGTTGTTGCTCCTCAATGAAAGTGATTTGAAATCCAACTGCTGACTGTTAAATAGGCTTTGCTTCAATGTCATTCCAGAGATCAGAGGAGATCGGCCACAGGAGGGCCGAGGAGGTCAACGCAGAATCGGAGTTCTCGGCCTGCAGCAGCATCGACAGCGAGGAGCCGTTAAACTGCTACGGGCCCATGAGCCCCACATTCAAGGTAGCTCATAAAACCCAGGGTGGTCTGTAGCGAGGCTTCAGGTTTTTACTGGATCTCCTCATGTGTGGAGTGGCCATTGTTTTTCTTGTTGAGGTAATGTCTACAGCTGTGGCGATGAAATGATGGGTTTGTTTTTTTGTTTTTGTTTTTTTTAACACATTTTAACCAACTGTGTTTTTGTCTTTTTGATGCTCCCTGATGTCTTTCCAGAAACTCCTCATCCAGTTCTACCCAGTGAGTACGGTGCTAATATATTTTATGTGATGTTATAGTGATATTTGTTGTTTTTATCTGATGGATGAGCTGCTTCAGTGTCACACAAAACACAAATGAACCGGTGGCCTCACTTTTTGTAATAGTACACTTACTAAACACTCTGGAAAAGCTGTAAACCTGTCTGCAGTTTTTGAATGAATCGATTATACAGTAAAGCGATTTCTGCCAAGGATTTCCAAAGTGAGGTGAGATGAGCCCCCTACAGAGTTTGAACCTGTAACCCTTCATTAATTTGTTTATATCATTTTGAAAAATCACTGCTTTAAAGATTACTGCCTGTCTCTGTGTTCAACTAGCGGACTGTTTGCATTCACTTCCTTGAAGCTGTTGCTCTTTGCCTATTGTAACTAAACTAATGTTCACTGGTGGAGGAACTTTCAAAATAAGTGTCAAACGATCAGTAAAATTAACATCTGCTTGCGGCCACATTATCTGTAATGCATTAGCAGTCCATGATAACACATTAGATTCACTATTGCCAAGCTGTCTTCTGCTGTCCGCATGTTTATCTCAGCTGTTTAGTCGCTGCCTCCTCTTCTTTTCAATAAAATGTATTTATTTCAAAAAGTGTGTAAATCAAAATTTTAGAGCGTCGACCTCCAACTGACTTCTGCTGAACTTATAAGTGAATACCGCTATGTGCATCATTAAGGCACAACTTAAGGAAAAAATAAAGTTATTAGGTTCCTTCTTTATCAGCATTAAATACTACTTTATAAAAAGAAAATGTAAGTACCTTGTAAATTAAAACGAATGAATCGTCTGTATGAAGAAGAAACATGTGATCTGCCATTTAAACTCCTTTATGTCTGCCAACCAGCGCAGTCAGAACTAAAGCTGGATTTCACAACCTTAATCAATTTATCCGGGGGAGTTTAAAAAAAGGGCTCCAAAGTGATTGAGGGCAATGGAAATATTAAATCATCGTCTGCAGTGATCCGTGCCTCAGCTCAGTGTTTCTCTGTGCAGGATGAAGCCAACAGCCGAGTCTCGACAGATGGAAAATGCACGGTGAGCTCCTCTTTTCAAAAACGGTCGGGGTCAAAGATAGCGGGTTATGTCATCCAGGGCCAGCTCCAGAAAACAGACGCACTCAGAGTCTCCCGGGAGCCTCAGTGCAAAGAGGAGGGAGAATGGCTCTTTGTTTTCTGCATGTCATAAGATAGTGTGGAACACTTTATAGAAAGATCCCCATGCAAAAGTTTAGAAAGGATGCTTTAAAAAATACTTGTATACTAAAGAGTAGGAAGTAGAGTTTGTGTAAATGTTTATTACTGTTGTAAAGTGCCTGGATGTGCTGCTGCAGACGAGGAATGAGAGCTCCTCGGAGGTCTGTGGTTTGTGTCAGTTCTAAATAGCCTTAGTAATTATGGTACGTTTAATGAAAGATTATTTGACAGTTTATTGGATTTGCTGCATTAGGAATCACTCATGTATAAAAATGGAAAGCTCAGTTTTATTTTATGTATGTTTTGCTGAACAAACCATGGATTTATTTGGTATTTTGTATTTTTATGTGTGTTTTGCACAGAAGGCAAAATTACTGTAACATATTGTTTTGAAAACTCCTGGGCATTTTTTATATTGACTGTGTTCTCTTTTTTCCTTTAGATTATAGAGAGGACGGAGTCTCTGAGGAGAAGGTGAGGCAGAAAACATCACCTAATGCATTTCCAATACAGAAAACATGTTTAAAGTGCCAGTATACAGTCCATTTATAACAACATTACAACTGCATCTGTTGTCAATTATCCTGAAAATAAACAAAAAATGATTTATGTTAATACACAATTGTTCAATTTGATGTTTGGAAATGAACAACAGCACCTTTGGAAAGAATACAAACCCTCTGCTTTGATGAAGTATAACTGAAATCTACACAGAATATGAGTCAAATAATCTATTAGATAATCAAATAATTGATCTTTTCTCCTCCAGCACCAGCAACATAAAGAAGACGCCTCCACCTGCTCCGATTTCCAAGATTGACAAGAAGCTGGAGCTGTACACTCACGCTCTGGAGGTAAATCTATTAGCAAACTGTCAAAACCAAGAGGTTTTTGGTTTGATTCTCCACCGCGGACATCCAGTTCTCCAGGTTGTGTCCAAGGCAAAGAACTTAATCACAACACTTCTTCTAGTATGCTCTCGGTCCAAAGCAGCATTTCAAATTTAATCCCTCCAAGACCTTCTGAGTTCATGCAAAGAAAAGGTATTCCACCTGGCTGATGGTATTATTTATCTCAGGTCTCCTCGAAGGAGGGAAGATCAGGCTGCCAGGCACTGACAGACCTGATGAGTCCCACTGAACCTGTCGCATCCAAGAAGAACATGTTTGAAGCTCGAGAAGCCGGGACTCAAAATAATAACTCAGTCACGCCACACAAGGTCAGTTTGAGCTCCAAAAATGATGACGATTCCTCCCAATATGTTGTTTCAAAAAAAGTGTTATCCCAACATTAATCACTTTTGTGGAGTTTAAGTCTTTTTCAGTTTCATTGTGCTTTTTCACTGGAGCCAAGGTGTTCAATACTGATATGAGAAATGCTGTGGATAGAAGCCTGAATCCAGAGTGTATAATGCATATAGTGCAGCTTCACTGTAAAATGTGTTTTTACTAAGATCTGCACATATGACATGCATGATAAATGGATTTCCTGGCTCCATGACATCTGTATAGGTGATTGTTTTGATTGAACTGATGCCAGGAATGTGTTTTTCACTGCCGCCTCAGGACGCAGATGTTTTAAAAGTTGGTGTGGCTGATCTCATCAACCAGTGGGTGAAAGGAAGTGAAGATGGAAGCAGGTGTAGCTCGCCGGTCAAGCCTGCAGTATGTCAGATATCTTCCTCAATGCACAAACCGCCATTTTTGCATGAAATATATTATATGTATTCCCCTTGAGCTTGTTGAGTTTTTCAGGGCACGTTACCCTGCTTTCATCTCATGTGCATATTTTCCACCCGCTGTTTGGCCGATAACTATACCACAATTTGTTTGCACTGATGTAATTACTTTCACATTTTCTTCTTCACTGTGACCTCTGTCATTTCCTTTGACTGTAAAACGAACTTCTGCCAGTGGCTTAATGTGGATGCCCTTGTTATTTCCCACGCTCAGCTGCAGCTACATGCGTGCAACTACAACCTGCAGCCAATTCCTGCCAAGAGCAATAAAATCACCACTTCATGGTGTTTCCAGCACCCATCGACCTTAAACTGTGGAATAATATTGAATCGGTTTATTTGGTAAACATTAAACGCATATCTGTGTTTTAGGAGTAGCATTTAAACCCTCAAATAATTCTCTAGAATGGATTCTTTTTTCCTCCCCCCCCCCCCCCCCCCCCCCCCCCCCCCCCCCGCCCCATTTTAGTTCTTATGACTCTTTCTTTTGCTTTATGTGCTCACACTCCATGCAGCCCTGCCTCTTTCCATCTGGTGTAAATCAGCACAATTTCACTGAGCAATCGGTGAAAGCCTGCCACCGTGTGGTAACAACAACAAACTGTGTTTCCATGTTATTCATCTGCTGTCAGGGAGACAATATTACACATTATCTCCTGGCGGGGAAACAGTTTACAGTTTGTACATGTGAAGAGTATAAAATTTACAGTCTGGTGATCGAAGCTTACGATTTCTTCCTTTTATTATTTTTATTTTGCAACTTGTTTTTCTGGAAAAAAGTACCGCAACATTTATATCTTCTTGATCTTATTTGATCTTTATTCAAAGATCTTAATTAGGCTCTGTGGCGTTTCTGGTTTCT
The DNA here is from genome assembly GCF_963383615.2 of Lipophrys pholis. NCBI lineage: Eukaryota > Metazoa > Chordata > Actinopteri > Blenniiformes > Blenniidae > Lipophrys > Lipophrys pholis. Next base: position 6,736,541 of record NC_137636.1, read on the forward strand.
GGTTTAGGATGCTGATGTCACATGACTCCTGCTGGAAGCCTTGAAATTGATAACAGAAGGAGATGTAAAATTAAATTAAAGCTCACCATCAAGATGAGGCACAAAATCTAACAGATCGGCCCTCGTTACCCTGCTTGATTTCTGCCTGAGCTCGGCTTGTCACTCTGGTTTAAACTGTTGGCCTGACTGAGACGCGTTCCAGTCGTCCTAAACAGTGGGTGAATGCTGATATTAAACATTATGTTTTGAGGGGACTTGCCTCTGTTTTTCAGGAGAGCTCCTGCGGTAAAAAATACAAGTTTATGGTGACAGGTCACGGGAAGTATGAGAAGGTTCCCACTGATGATGGCTGCAGTGAAAATGTCAGCTTTCAGTCAGGTAGGTAAAACCTGTCAACCATCCATCATGTTCATGACACAAACTGATGTTGAATGTTTTAAATATTCTGTTCTTCAATGTAAGTTTTTATTTGTAATGGTGAAAACATTCCCAGCAGCATGATGTTGATTTGTTAACTTCTATCATTGTAGTTGTATTATACTCACAAATACAATTACGTTTTTAAAGACGGAGTATCTGCAGGGAAATAGAAAACCTGCACTTTAGAACCAGAAATGGCTTTTAACAACAATCCTAGTCTATTACTACGCATTACTTGCTAGAACCATATAAACAAAAATTTCAAAAAGAGACAAATACAATAAGGGAGTTTCACAACGCTTTATGCATTTTTAAAAATCACACAATGAACAAAGGCATGTTAAAGCATCAGTGTAATAAATGGGGCTGTGCTTAGTTTACAAGGGTTTAGTCTCCCTCATCAAGTGAAATTCCACGTTGAGATGATCTACTTGGGAAAAAAATGCTTTTTTCATAAAGTTCAGCAAAGAGACAAAACGGATCAAAACAAACATCCGAACTTCGGATAACAACCGCGATCCTACAACTGTATTCTCTTTATTAATCAGTCAGTCTTCCTACAGTAGGCCTATCATCATCATCATCATCATCATCATCATCATCATCATCATCATCATCATCATCATCATCATCATCATCATCATCATCATCATCATCATCATCACTATCGTACATCCTGTTTGTGATCAAAACTCATCCATAGCTTTCTTTACTTTATTCCACCCAAAAATCAAGAAAACAAATAAATTGATGACGTTAACTTGGATCAATTAGTCTGTTATAATGGAGACAACCATTGTATCATATCACCAAGTAAGACACTGCTGTTGATCTCTGTCAGTCCCATAGAAATGATGTGTCAAACTTGCCTCTAAGTTAGTTTAGTTGTCAAAGAGAATACTTCATAATCGTACTATTTACACTTTAGTTGTGCTCAGGTACAAACACCACATGTCTGTGTAGAAAACCCTTCTTTTTTTTTTACTTACAAATGATGATTAAATGTTTAATGTTATAGTATTTAACTCTTTGGATTCCACATGGGACTCTACCATCAGTCTCTTGAATAAAAACGTAATTCTTTACTTCCTCACATGTGTCCCACCTCCCTTAATTCGTACCACTGTAAAGGTTTCTATAAACTTAATCCTCGGCCTCCAGTAAATGCAGCTGGCACTTAGTGGACAGAAAGCGACAACAGCTTTTGAATCATCAGTCTGAAATTATTAAAAACCCCTGTAACATTAATATGAATGCTTTATTGTGACTGACCTTCTTTTGATCCTCACCTACACAAACCTCTCAGTTCCTCTCCGACACAACCTCCACCCTTCGTTTGTCTTTTTGCAGTTTTTCCCAAATCCATCTGCCCCAGGAATGTAAAAGCCCCAATTATTACAGCGATTTGAAAAAAAAAAAAAAAAAAGGCCTACCAGAGGTGCACACTAAAAGCCCCACTTTGTTTAGAAAAATAGAAAAGAGATAAAAGCTTCAAAAATATAACCATCTATTGAGTGACTACAATACGTGTATCCATAGCTCGCTCTAGGCCTCCATCAAATGAAAAAGAAAACATGTTTGTGTGCTATTCCTTTTCTTCTTTATCTTTATTCTTTTAAGTCACATTTCAATTTGACTTTATTAAAAGTGCTTAAATGCCATCCATGTATTAAAGCTGTAATAATATTTTTGACCCCATACGTGCCATCAAAGGTCATTTCTACTTATTTTTACACCTTTAATATTCACAAATTATTCTAATATTCACAATATAATGAATGAGTCAAAGATTTGACACGCAAATGGTTTTAAAAATAAATTGTGACAATGCTCCATATTTGGGTGAAGTAAATATTCATTATGCAGTTATCGATCTCTTTTTGATTTCTCTCAATTAAAAAAAACTAATTTTGATATAATTTTCTTAATGCTGCTTCCTTGCTCAAGATCAAGTCACTTTTAAATTCTTTTTTTTGTGATAAACCACACAGGAGATAGTTCCATTAGAAATCCCTCTTCATTCATTAATGACAACAGTCATTATTATTCATCAATAGTTGCTGATGGACCGAATCCTCTGGCTTTTCTGTTAAAGTCCTTGCGCTCGTCATCCTGAGATTTGCGTTTTATTAACCCTCTTTCGAACACTGCTGCTATTTTTGTGAGGGGCTTCTCAGCAGCTTCTTTCAATTTCCTGGCATTAAATTTAGGGCTGTAAAGTAAAATTGGCAGACGATTAACAAACGAAGGAACATCCACCTGATTGTCTTTGGAGGGCTTTTTCTCTTTGTCTGGATCTCTCTTGCTGGGGTCGAGCTGGTATATAATTCGCTCCTTGGTGGAGAACATCCCAAAGAGAAGTGCGTCCCACATCTTCAATGCCTTAGGATCTTCTTTGGTTTGGACCACCTCCTGACCGGCCGAGGGTTTGTCATCGACTTCATCTTTTTTCTCGTCGTTGCCTTCGGACTTGACCTGAGGCTTTTGCTCCAGCTCTGGAAACGCCGGTTCTTCTGCCTCAACAACCATGTGTTTCTTCAGCCGTGTCCAACCGCTGAGCTTACCCTTGAGGCCTTTTGGCTTTTTGGCAGCCGTTTGCGCAGAAGTTGAAGCGGGGGGTTCTGCTTTCGCAGACTTCTGGTCAGCAGTTGAAGATGCAGTTGATGTCGCTGACTTCGTGGAGGGTTGGGCTGCCGGGGTGTCCGTCGGTGTCGGTGCCTTCAGAACGTCCTTGCCTTTGAGTCCAGCGTTCTGCTGAGATGGCGGTGATGTTCCTCTGATTGGGGATGGAGCTTTGATTGAGACTGAGGCCTGAGGCAAAGAGGCAGGAGTGGCAGAGTCAATCACAGCAGCTTGAACTACCGGGGCTTTTATGTCAGTATCTGCAGCTGGCTGTGCTTGGGAATTGTTATTTACTGGTTGCTCTGTTGAAGGCTGAACATGACTGGATTGTTTGTTAAGCAGGGTAATGTCAGAGAGGGATTCTGAAGTATCTGTATGTAAAAGTGTCACTTCAGCTGCCACTGTAGAAACAGTGGCAGTTGAAGGCCTTTGTTCTTCCTGCTTAACTTTTAAATCTGCTTGTTCATTATCTTTACTGGTTAAAACATGATTGGCATTTACTGGAGGGGTACCTTTTGTGGAGGGGAGTTGTACTGCTTTATTGGATTTAGATGCTTTTGTGTCTTGCATTTGGGAATGTACCTCTACCTCCGAAATTGAAATGTCTTTTGCTGTAGTTGGTTTCATTTCTTGTTTGGCGATCTCTTCTGAAATTGACTTATCAGACCGCTGATCCAATTTAGTGGAATTATTATTTTGTAGAGGTTCAATAGGAGGTTTAATAGGATCTGTAATGACTGATGACAGTTTTGGTTCTGTCAAGCCGTTGGGAATTGGGCTAGCTAAGGCAAAGGAGACAGGAGTTTGAGAAGATTGAGGTAAAGTTGGGGTATAGATCCGTTGAGGTGTATAACAACGTCTTCGTTCTGGTAGAGGGGAAGCCCAAGGTCTAGTTGATGTTCGAGGTCTTTGTGGGACTTTTAAGTCTTTAGAGGCGTCATTGAGAGTCTGATCATGTGCAGCACTGTAGTTATTCAATGTATTGTGTGAGATGATTTGAGTATTTACAGTATGGCTGTTAGATTTTTTTGTTTCCTTGACAGTGTTGGAGCTCAAAGAACTAATGCTGGTGTGAACGTTATTTTCAGAACGCACAATCTGACTTGCTGCTTTTGTAGTTTTCTGCTCTACGCTGACATTGTTAACTGCATTGTAACTGGCAGAAATGGAAGTTGCTGCTTCACTTTTAGATTTGGCTGCAATCTTTGGACTTGCCAGAGATGTATTGACTATGATAGGCTGACTGATACCTAACTGTCCCTCTACAAGCTGCTGAGTGTCAAACCGCTTCTCAGTTGTGTCAGATGACATGTTTCCCGTGAGTGGAATGGGAATAGGTGCAACCTCACCAGAGCCAGAGAAGGGTTTAGGGTTTATTGGCTGGACTGGTGTAGCTCGACTCCAGGGTCTATCTGATTTCATCTGAGGGCTTTTTGGCGGGACCTGCCTGATTCTAGGGCTCGAAGGCACAGGCAGTACAGTAGCCTGCGAACTGTTAAGTGTTGACTTGCCAGATATTTTTGCTTCTGCTGTCATTGGCAAATCACTTTCTGAGTAAAGTTTGTTGAGAAGTTTGGTGTCAGCAGTAGGGGGTTTATGAATATTCTTGTTTGAACTGAATTTGTTCATCTGTGCAGTTTCATGCTGAATAACCTCTGCACCTTCTGGTTTCCCAGGTGAAACGGTGCTGGCTGAAGACTTTGACTGGTTTGCAATTGGTTTGTTGGATGGTTTGGTTTCAGTGCTTGGCATGTTTTCTTTTAAAAGATTTGAAGTTGGTTTTGATTTGGTTTCAGTACCATGAATGTTTGCCAATCCAAAAGGTGTGGTGGGTGAATGTTCTAAAGGTATTTTCCCAGTCAACAAGCCGGCTCTCTCATTGAATACTTGTGCATGTACTTCTTTTTCTACTGTTAAGCTGGTACATCTGTTTGTGTCACTATTAATATTGTTCGATAGTTCGGCCATTGTGTTTTCTTTATGTGGCACAACTGCTTCTTTACTCTGGAGAGGAGTTTTGCTTACCCCTAGAGTTTCACTTATTACACTGCTTATGTCTGCATTAAAATTTCCTACTTTGACAATGTTATTATTACTATTAAATACTGTGTTGGTCTGTGGGTTTACAAGTACATTATCTTGATTGTTAGTTAGCTTTTGTGCCACTTTTACTGGCACATTCGATGGATTTTTCTCTTGTGAAACCTGAATATCTGAATAAGTGAGTGGTTGATTAGTGGTAACGTGCAGTACTGGGATGCCCGCTTTAGGTTTCACTGAGGAAGCATTTAAAGTGGGTATATTTGGCAAATTTGAAGAGGGTAAACCGTTCATGTTGTTTACAGTTGGATTATGTTTGGAAGCTTGACCCTTTGCATTAAGTAACTGTATTAATTTGGTTCGTTGCTCAGGTGAAGATACTGTGCAGATGCTTTGGGGAGCGTAACATACAGATGCCGTGACAGGCTCATGAGTTAAAACTGATCCTGTGGAGGCAATCGTTTTTCCTTCAGTGAATTTGATTTGGAATTGAGATTCATTTGTATTAGTACCCAAAATAGAAGATGATTTTACAATGTTTGTTTTATCACTGTTTTCTTCGATGTGCTGTTTGATTTCTTCCTCGTGTTTGTGTGGAATTGGGACAGGAGCCACTTTGCAAGGAAGAAGAGTTTCTGGACTGGGTTTGGTGGGCTTTTGCGTGGCTGACATGGATGTACCATCTGTGATGCTACTCTGTGTTCCAGAAGACTGAACCATTGGCTTATCATTATTAGTATGATTCCTTACAGGCTTGACAGGGAGCTGAGCATTGAGAGCATAAACTGATGATTGACCCAGGCTAGCAGTTTGATGAGCTTGGACTGGAGCCACCTCTTCTTTTCGAGGCTGGTATTTAGCATTTATTACCTTGGGTTCTCCTGTCCAGTTTTTATTAGACTGCAAAATCGGAGGTGCTTTTTCATGCTTAGTGTCTTTTTCTGGGACATTTCCCATCTGTGCTTTATGTTGTGTTTCAGTGTTTGAATCTACGCTAACCCAGGTGGAGGAAGAGCTGCTAACTGTTAGACATGTTGTTTTAAGCGCTGCTTCTATGGTAATCTGTGCTGCACTTTGTGTGTGTACCTCACCTGCTTTAGGCATTGGTATTGAAGCCTCGGAGTATGAGGCTTTTGGTGTGGATACATCAGTTGTGGACTGTTGCACTGAATTCTGTGCCAAGCCAAGGGAAAGCTCAGGTTTTATTACATCCACATTAGAAGTTTTAAGTGATTGTACTCCAATTTCATGAGCTTCCGACTGACTTTCCTTAACATCTTTGCTATGTGTGAAAATCCGTTCAACTGGAAGCTCTGAATCCTTTGGAGGTGAAACCAGTTGTGAACTCTGAACTGAAGAAGACAGATCCATGTGTCCATTGAGCTGTCTGTGGGGCTTTGAGCCTTCCAAAGATAGATCCATTTTGTCTGTTGTGGTTTCATTAATCCTGGGTGATTCAGGGCTGCAATGGGATGTAAGAGTCCTAATGCCACCATAGGCAACATATTCCACTGGAGTAAGCCCATAATATGTAGACCGTGATTTGGGCTTTGAGGTTGCCAATGACATTTGATTCTCCAATAGCGATGACAAAGATTTCCGTGCTTCGAATACAGGAGGACGATAGGGGGAAAATGCAGAAAATGGACTTGGCGGTGCTTGCATTAAAATCACTGGTGTTGGGTTGAGATTCTTTGGGACTGAAAGAAATGAGGGAACCTTTGGCAAAGAGGAAACATTGTCTTCTGAAGCTTGGTCTGTTATCAACTTTGTGGTAACAGTTTCTTGTACTATTGGTTTGACCACAGACAACTCAGATGCAGTCATATTTTCACTGTGGTGCATTTCATTATTGGTAACACTTAGATTTATTGTACTTCCTTTGATATCTAGAATGTCTCTCTCTTTGTAATTGCTGGCTTGTTGAATGGACGTTACGTTAATATCAGCCTGCTCTTGTTCCTCTGTGGGAGGCGGGGGTTTCCTTGTTGCTCCAGCCTGATGTGATGGCTTGTGTTGTGGAGCCTCCTTGGGAAGAACTGGTGCTTGTAAATCTTGGGAGGTGTTGAAAGCAGGACTTGCTGCAAATAAAAACGGGTTTGGTTTTGATATTTCAAAAATGGGTGTGGAAACTCGACTTGGTATATAGGCAGGAGTATTAGGTCTCACACTTGGGGTTCTGATCGCAGACATTTTCTGCTCAGTTTTCACAACAGCTGTTTTTTCCCGGTATGCAGCAGGTACTGGTGTTTCCATGTTTGAGTGGGTTAACAATGTAAGGTCCTGGATGGACGTGGGCTTGGAGAGCTCATAAAATGTTGCCTTTGATGTATATATCCTAGTTTGTGTGGCGTCGGACCTCGGACCATTCACTGCTTCAACCAGTGATATTTTTGAGGCAGTGATTTCAGGGGACATCTGACTTGGAGCAAAGTTGCCATTACTGATGGGTCTAGCAGTCCAAGATGACGTCTGGCACTGAGAGGGATCCATTGAACGGCTGTTTGTCTCCCTCTGGCTGGAAATAAAAGGTTGTGTGTGAGTGTTTGAAACTGATAGTAGCCCTGGGACGGGAGGTAATCCTGCAACTTGAGAAGGTGCCGGGCCCAGGCCACAGTTGAGGGTGGCCGACGATAGGGTCAAATTGTGAGTTGATATTTTAGGGCTGGATTGCGACACAGTGCCTGGGGCGACTGTTGTGGCTGACCCATAAGAATTAGATATCCTGTTCGAATTGAAAGTAGGAGGCCATTGTGGTGGTGGAACCTGCTCAGGTGGCAGTGGGGGCGGTGAAATCGAAGGTGGCATCATGAAAGGACGTGCATCGTCGAATAAGAAAGAAGAGCACTCGAACAAGGGAGCCACCTGGTCTTCGGTCATCCTGATGTGAGCTGTATGAGGCTGGAGGGGGAAGCTGCCAGTTTGGCTGCAGGTATTGCTCTGAGGATGAGGGAATGCAGATGCAGAGGGATCGTAGAAGGAGCTAAAGGGGAAACTGGACATGGAAGGCTCTGCATTGTAGATTGTATCGGGTGTCCTCGGTGGGCTGGACTGATCACTGTGCTCGAGGTCCGTGCTCGCTTCGTTGACAGGCGACAAGCAAGCGCGAAAGGGGATGGGCGTCTGAGAGAGGCTCCCTTTTTTCTTGGCTCGCTTCTTCTTAAGTTTCTGAAGCCTTGCGTTGTCTTTGCCCGGTTTTGGCATTAAGGGTGGCGGATACTGCTGGGAAAGGTCAGGCTCCAACCCGTTCATGTAGCCGACTTCCATCAGCATTTTGCAATCCTGCAATACAAATGAAATATGAGTTTACTTATCTTTTAGTCAAAATCAGAATCAGGCTTTAAGCATTAAAGAATTATTTGACAAAATACTTGCTCTGGTAATTAATTTAATCATACCAGGTAATTTAAATTCTCCTAAAATGACTCCTTGTTAATACTTTTGTTTGAACAGACTAAAAGGTTCCCAAAACTCCTTTTTGATGAAACAAATGGTATTTTGCCAATTACCTTACATGTAACTGTTGTGTCTTTTATGTCTGAATTGGAAATGATGCCATTGCCTTGTGCAATGTTCTAAAGAGGGTTTTTTCTTTCTTTTTTTTACAAAACAAGGTTGAGCCAAAAAGTACATCTTCAGTGAAAGAAAACAAAGACTATAAGCCGATGATCACAACATTTACATTCAATAATATCTCCTTATATTCATATTCAAAAATTATATATTTGATTAGAGTTACATATTTAGCAAAAATAGCCATGTAGAATAGATGATTAAAGTGGTACCAATACTGATGACCTTTTTGTTTGTTTGTTTGTTTGTTTGTTTGTTTGTTTGTTTGTTTGTTTGTTTGTTTGTTTGTTTGCTTGCTTGTTTTTCTTTACAGCTGGACCATACTATGAAGATTTGTAAACCATGTCAGGAGGGGGGAAAGAACCCAAAACAGCTGCCACTATCACTTCATCATTGTTCTTATCTTAAGCATTAAGTTGATAAAATACTTTGTTAAATCTTGTTATTATCTCTTGTGATTTCCTGGAGTAGTAAAACCGAGTAAGTCTTTTCTGTGTTTAATCTGAACAGATATTCATTTTATCCTGTGAAAAATATTTCGAGGTAGTTTATGTGTCTTGGAATATGATTAAAAAAATCCACTTCAAGTGATTACTGATGTTTGAGTCCACAGTTTTTCATCCAGCTTTCTGTTTTCACCTCTGTTGATTTACTGCCAGGCTGTCGCCATCATCATTTTTTTTTTACTCCATTGCATAGTGTATTCAGCTGTTTGCCAGCTGCACTGATTTAACCCACACTAATGACTTCGAGACAAGTCTGCAGCTGACCTTAGAAAACTATGAGCTCCCATGACAAACGTGCTCATTAGCGAGTTTCAAAACTCTTAATTGTGTCCTGAAGATGCTGCAAGAGAGCAAGAAGGATGTCTCTTGGAAATAGAAAGGCATGTGAAGCTGTTGCTTATGGCAAGGCTTCTTTGAAATGATGACAAACTACTTATGAAAATAGTCTCTCAAGGAGACTGTCAGATTTATAAATGACCCCTGCAAGAAATAAATGTAAACCCAAAGGATGGAGACTGACACATACAGACGGGTGACCAAGTTCAGGCAGGGAGGAGGGGACATCAGCAACAAGCTAATGTCCATAACCAAAGAAGCTCAAAACATGCAAAGTTGGAATCAACTTTTCAGCCAGTGACTTCACAACAGCACAAAACAAACAAGAAAATTACATTCCTTGCAGTCCATTTAGGATTATTTCAGACAAACTGTTTAAAGTAGAGCTTCCTAGTGGAGTTTTACTGTTTTAAATGACTCATTATAGAATATAATATATATTGTCATATGACTTGGCTGTTTTACTACATTTTTAGTTGTTTGTCCTGACAAGAGTGGCAACCGGAGCTGAATTGTTTTCTCTCTGTCTGAATACTGGAGTGTCTTTTGGTTGGCACGAGAAAAGGTCCACGGTCTAATTTTAACCCGGGGGAAATAAGAGCAAACATCCTGACACCGACCACCTGCTGCCCGCCGTCCAGCACTCACAGAAACAGCCTCAGTCTGCTGGAAATCAATCTGACACCCAAATCCTCTCAGAGCTCCTCCGACTGTGAACCCAGCCTTGTGTTTCAGAGCGATGATTTCTTATACATTTTTATTTATGTCCTGCAGAGCCTGGGTTTGGATCAAGTAAAGCAGGAGGATTATAGCTTGTGTGATATGTTCCATTAGTTTAGCCCTACCTGACTTAAATGTTGAGATTAAAGAAGGTGTAGCATTGAAAGTGTTTAAACGCCTTGAGATGTTTGTATTTCTGAATCTGAGTAAATGTTTATTGTTATTCCCTGTTGTCAGAGTGACTTCTCTCATCACAGTGACAAGGAGGCCAGCTGACAAATGAGAAGCCCCCTTTTAAGGCTCTGGGGTTGAATATCTGGGAAGCTTCCACTGCAGCAGCTCAAAAGAGGAAAGTGTAAGATTAGCTTTGTGATAAAACTGTGCTATGACCTCAATCTATCGAGGTTTAAAGAAGTCAATTAGGCCAAATAGAGGAAGATCATTTAATTATTACAAGGCTGCTGCTTGATTATACTGAACCACTTACCTGAAGTGAGAGTTGTTGCAAAGTAAACAGTGTGAAGTAAGAAAGTGAATAGGAATGGTGATTTGAAGTGGATTTAAGGATCAGAATGTATGTAATCCATGTGCTGATGTGCAAGTGTGCTTATCTGCTGGCTTATGCATACTTTAAACAGCTATGGCACAACATAGTGCAGAAACATTTAAAATGCCAAACATTTGCATTGCAAGCTCTCCCTCTCGTGGATATAACGTCTGATATGTTTCATGCGTTTAAGATTTCAGATCGTGCACGTGCTTCTATCAAATGTTATGCATCGTTTGCAGGTTAGCACCTGGCCGACAGGTTCAGCAGAACCACCAGCTTGTCAATCAACAGACACTGAGTTTGACTGGTTTACCTTCGGCGAGTGGCTGTGGGGACAAACTGCTCTCTGCTTGTTAATCCCGGCTCAGAGTGCCACTGGGCCGTCTCATCCTGAAGTAAACTGGAGCCTTAGGGAGTGCGCCACAGTGCCCCTGGCCACTCCAAAAATAAAACTGTTGCCTTCAGTGCATGTTGCAGGGGCAGATGGGGGTTTCCAGGCCACCTGAGATGGCTGAGGTGCAGCCCCTACAGGCGGGCAACAGTCACGTTCACCTGAAGGAAGGTGGCAGCTCAGGCGGCCGCAATGGTCAAAGCTTCAGCATGAATGGACCCTTCATGGTAGACATGAAACCGACTGGTATTGCTGGTCTGCAGCCCTCACTAGGGTGTTGCTTTTAACAAAATCACACCTTTGCTTTGAGAACCTAGAGAACCTAAATCAAAACGACAATTTGGGATATTTACAAATCCGCTCGAATATGTTTGAATTTGGGATACACTTTGGCCATTGAGGAACAAATTGTACAATAATATAACCACATCAATTATTCTTTGCTTGCAAATACAATGTGCCACAAAATGGAATAGTTTATCTGGCTTTGTATCATTATGATAAAACATTCTTCTGGAAAGTTAATTCTCTGTAGTTTAGAACCCTTCTTCATATGCTCTTGACTGCAACCGGAAGAGCCCACCTGTCCTCCGTCTATACTGCTTTGTCCTGTTAAGTGTTGTGCAGCCAATCATCAGCTAACCATAGGTGGAGACAACGTACAAAAAATAATCTCACATGCTTTATTTAGGACTGTGGGAAGAAACCCACATGTACATGAAGAGAACATGCAAAGTCTACACAGAAAGACCTGGCCGGAAATTGAACCCAGAACTTCTCACTGTGAGGCGAGAGTGTAAACCACTGCTGCACCACACGGAATCCCTGTGTTTTAAGTGTTGCATGTAATTCTATCACCCCAAATCAGAATCAGAATCAGAATCAGAATCAGATTCAGTTTTATTGGCCAGATATGTTTAACATGAGGAATTTGAATTTGGTAGGTAATAATAATATGGTAATTATGGTAAAGTTAGTCCTTCTAAGGGTCTACAAGAACAGCTACAATAGAATATTAAAATAGGCGTCAAAACAAGTGAGTTGGGATTATATGTGTGACGCTTTGTGCGAAGAAAATTGATATCTGTGGTGTGATTTGTAAATAAACCACCTCAACCCCACCAAAATGTCATTTCATTAGGATAAACATTAGAATTGAATCTGATGTCAACATAATGAATACAGCTTAATACTATAAACTGTTGTGAACATCACAAGTAAGACATGTAATAAGACCCTGCATATAAGGACATCCCTTCCTGACTCACACCTTCAACGCCTCCCACTTCCTTAGATAATGTTCTCTATAGCCTTTGTATCCAGACATCCTTTACCAACAAAATCTTGTCGCCTTCCTTTGAAGACCTGACATCCAAAATTAGTGTGGCATTTTATTTCTAGGCTGTGATTTAGTGTAAATTACTTTTCAATATGTTATTTGTGAAGATGAGACAGATTTCACAAGGTTTGTCTGTGAAGATAATGACCTTCCAAGTGTAAATGTTTTTGTTTTTTTTAAAGTGACTGCGTATGTCTAACACAACTATTGTTTTTATTTTATGTGCAATAAAATAGATCTTTCTCATAGTCGCCTTTCTCAGTTACCATCAGACACAATAACTATATAGAATTCTAAAATACTTTGCTTAAAAAAAAAGATAGGTGGATCTATCACAAACTAAATACTCTGTGTTTGGTTGGAAAATGTCTACAGTTGCAACATCTGTCAGCAAAGGCTTCTATAAACTTCATTTTACACCATAAAACTATTTACTTGGATGGAATTCGTGTTTGTGTAGAAGGCAGCGTGAAGAAGTGAGGCTTGGCCGCCATTAAACAGCTTTCAATATAAATATATAAGAATAAGTTGAGCATTCAACTACAAAATCATGGTGTCCTCATCTGAACTGACTGAGCGTGATGGGAGCAGCAGAGAAAATCATTTTCTGCCTGATGCCACCACTGGAAGACACTGCAACGACACGCTAGTTCAAAAGAGTCAGTAACATCATCTGAGACCTGACAGACCCTGTTGGACCTGCTGCCCTCTGACAGGTGCTGCAGATCAATGAAAACAAAAAGTTTTTATCCGATGGCTGTTTAAGCTCTTAAATGATGGCAAAATCTATTTTTGTCAGATTTTTTATTTGATCTATTTTGGACTTTACTCATGTACTTGCACCTCAGCCAACACAGAGTTTTATTATTAAGCTTCATTCTAAGTCTTTTTTTTTTTTTTGTCAATGTGTTATTTGCCTTGTCCTGTTTTTTTTTTATGTCTATTTTGAACAAGAGTGTCTCCCTCAATGTCGATGTTTGCACAGCTCACAGTAACAGTAAAGGCATCTGATTTGATATGCAGTGAGCATACAGCCAGTGAATGAAATAATAATTAATTTGTCCAACCCGTTATCTGTTGCACAATGACTATCATTGTTTGATTTCTTTACTTACTTTGAATTCAGTTGGATAAATAATGCATTTTCATAAAATATATATTACTTTTAGCTCTTCCCTTCATATTATCAGAATGGTCGATGTTGTTTAGCTTCCTGAAGTTTGCACCAGTGGTGCTATTTACTTTTAAAGAAAGACACTCATTCGTTGTGGAATGTCTCAGACTTGAAGATCGTCTTGTTATTTGGGTTGCAGCCCAAGAACAGCAACTTTCTCTTATATTTTATCTCTGAAAATCATTTAATCCGATTTTTTACATACTATAAGTGTGTCCGCTGACATCTACACTTATTCATTACCAAAGAAAAGTATATAAACAAACTGCAATCTTTTAATTTTCTTTTTTTTATTTTTATGTCTGAAATCCTCATTGCTTCCTTTGCTGCCAGTACATAATCAGTGGCACTATAGTGAAATTCTTTATTTGTTGACCCATTTTGTCAAGATTTTGGAGAACAGACATGACGTCTTGATATGAAAAGCAATGAGTTCTCTATTCTACTTTTTTCTGCAGAGTTTAACAATACTTGATAAAAGCAGTGGGGTTTTTTTTTAGAGGCACTTTTTGAACTTTTTTTTCTGCTTTTATTTCCTAACAACGGACAAAGAACTGTAAACAGAGCGTTTGCTCGACAGCTGCCGTGACGTAGACACCGCGACATAACTCTCATAACTTCCAGAGCAACGCTGTGTGCCTGTGTGCCGGACTGAAAGCATGCGGGATTATTGTGGCGGTATTTTTACCAGCTGAGAACTCACGGAGTTAAAAATGTAGAAAGCAGTCAAAACAAGAATGGCACAGTGTTGTAGTGGTTTGCACTCTGGACTTTTTGTAGAGTTAACATGTTCTCCCTGTGGATGAGAGAATGCTTGTAAGGTCAGTTGGCGACTCTAAAGTGCCCATAAGGGTGAAGATGTGTGTGATTATCTCTTCATGCTGTGTGCGCTGTCACTGTTCTCTTCTGATTAACTGTCCAGTCATAACATTGGGAACATCATCACCTCCATGCAGTCATAAATTGGTTGAAGTACTGTAGATATGGAGGATGGACGGAGGTCGGAGTGTGATAACCCTAATCCTAATCAACATTCACTATTTATTAAAACCAGTCACATTCTTGTGTTTTGTCTATTCAAGGGATTTGCATTATTCTGGGTCTTTAACCATTCAACCTGCAGTTTAACTATTTGGTCAACTTTTTTGTTTTTGTTTTTCCCTAAACTTTTGAGAAAAATGTATTTCTTTAGATCAGCAGTGCAGCTTCATAACCACACTGGCAGAAAGTTGTTATTCGGTATCATCTGTACAATTTTCACAATCACATAAACAGGATCATTGTATGTTGTTGCCATTCTTTTTTTTTTTTTAAAGATGTAATGACTTCATCTGAAACCCTCGTAAATGAATCCCAAAATGAAATAATATCTTCTGGACTACATCTGATTGAAGTCTAAATATTCTGTTGTTATTGAAAACAGTGCTTTGTTACATACACGTATAGTTTATTTCTGATATTATATGTGTGTGTGTGTGTGTGTGTGTGTGTGTGTGTGTGTGTGTGTGTGTGTGTGTGTGTGTGTGTGTGTGTGTGTGTGTGTGTGTGTGTGTGTGTGTGTGTGTGTGTGTGTGTGTGTGTGTGTGTGTTGGCACAGTTGTGCATCATAGGAAAAATCTTTTGTCTTTTAAAAAGTGCTTTGATGAGGATTTGTATTTATGTGTTGAATAAAACTGTAGAAAATGTTCCTGTGGTTTGAGTTTGTTTTTGCCTGCTGGTTATCGTGGCACACTCAAAAGAAATTCCTTGGAGAGCTATACACACAGACAGAAGACGCCCGACACGTACCACAGCCACCAGGTGAAGACAATCACACACTCAGGCACAGGTGAAACCCATCAGAGCAGGGAACAGCAATCAGACACAAGGAGGAGAAGTCAAGGAGACAATTTTAAGAGATGAAGTTAGAATCTCAAAACAACACAAGAACAAAACATGTATCATGACAGGTTTAAAATGAGGAGCTGAAGTTTGCTGAATCTACTTGTTTTAAACAATCCCAAATCCAGTTTGTTTGTTGAATCAGAAGTCAAATCGCTCTACTCATTAAACGCACATCAAGGTTCAGATAGCAGTGTTTGCTTCCATTGCCACTTAACAGCTGTGACAGAATAATCACGCAAGAGCTCATGTGCATACAACTTGACAAGTGTGAACACTCATGAGAGACACATGCAGCAGACTGCATACATCAAAATCCAGCATCATCTGCAGAAAGTCTATATGTATGAAATCTCTGAATCTGTCATATAAAACGTCCCTGCTCCTGTTCAGCTCCTGTATACCAGCGTTACAAATTCACACACACTACAGTGACACTATTCATGGCAGTAACACATTAGAAAGCAATTAAAATCATGAAATTAGTAACACAGTCACAGTTACTGGAGTTTCATTGCACTCATTACTTGTGAATTTCAAAGTAGGTGTAAACAGTTGGAGAGCTGCAGAGCTGCTGTCTCCTTCTGACACCATCTTTAAAAAAAACAACTCTTAGCTTTAGCATTATGGTTTACTAAGTAAATATGAGCTTCCCAATCTATATAGAAGCTGTTTGGATGCTGTTAGACTCGTCCACATGGAGAATAAATTTAAACAATTAAACTATGGCAAATATACTCAAAAACACAGAAGAAAACATAAAACATGCACATGAAAGTCCAAGCCCAGACATTAGCAATTATTGACGTTTGAGCACTTTTGTGGACTAATGGCAAAGTTGGGTCCAAACTCTTTAAGGGAAAACATTTTTGGCCTAATATGCCTTCAGATTAATTCACTCTGGACATCCTAAAACAAAAATGTTTGTCAATACAGATAAACCCGTTTCTCTGTCAAAGGGCTTTAATCTCAGCCTGTTTGTTCCAGCTTCTTCTCATTAGTACTTAAATGTGTTTTTCCTTCAAGACGTGCTGACAACTGGAGAACGGAGCATCTTCCTCTGATTAACTAATGTTGAACTTCATTAGTGAATTAGCTATTAAATGGTTAATTAAGGTCACTTCCATATTGCTTTTCCACTCATTAACAGCTCTAAAGCACTTTGCAGTGTAAGTCACACACACACACACACACACACACACACACACACACACACACACACACACACACACACACACACACACACACACACACACACACACACACACACACACACAGACACACACACACACACACACACCAATGGGGGCAGCTGCATGCAAAGCTTGGTCTATCTACAGGGAGCAGCAGTTTGGGGTTCAGCTCAAGGACGCGTCGACATTGAACCTACAACCTTCCAGTTGACATGCGACCTGCTCAATGACACACTCACGCTGCTCTATCAGCTGCATCAGACTGACTTACGTTCAGACAATGTGTCAAGGCGTCACTGTTCTTCCATTTCTGGGTCTTGGAGCACGGGAGCTTATTTCTGTTATGACATTGTGAAGGAAGGTTAGAAACCCAGAAAAAAAAAAAAACATACACACACGGAGAATATGAAAACTCAGACTAGTAAAAAAATATTAGGCTGATTCCCTCTTCCCTCTGCTTACTCTTAAAACAATGTAGTTCTCAGCAACATCCCTTGATGTCGGCGTGAAATTGTTGCTGACCTTCACACATAAGAGAGAGAGATCGCGGTTGCATCGCTCGTTTGCTTTGGTTTCCTTGTACCATGACTGTGTTTTGTGTGTAACTCAAGTACATCTTGCAAGATATTAAAACAAACGGCAGCTTGGTTTATTCCTCAGCTTTATTGCTCTCCATCGAGAACAAAAACCCAGACCTTCTCTGTATGAGGCCAGAGTCCAAACCACGACACCATTGAGCAGCCCAGCGCTGCAGTAATACAACTCTATTCACATTCAGAAGCGAGAAAGTAATGCAGAGGTAATGTAACAGTAGCTTTCCCTGGTTGTCTGAATGTTTTTTCATTTGGAGTAACCAAAAAAGCAATTTCACTACTATTTTAAACCATCATTATTTATCATTTATTTTGCAGTACCGTATAAAGATTGACTGTCGAGTTGCATAACCCCCCAAGAATATCTGGCAATTTTAAAGATACGAATATTACACATCCTGAAAACATCTTTTGTACCTTTTGTATATTAGTCTGTGTGTGGTTTTTTTGGGGAACAGTTTCTTTAAAGTTCTCCACAAAAACTAAAGGCAAAGTTTTAATAATCTTTATTGAAATGTGTTGATTATATTGTTCAACAAATCACATTAAAATGGACCGACTGACTGGTGAGAGTATATGTTCTATTCCTATTATTCTATTATTCTGCTTCTCTGCACTGATTGAGTGTCCGACTGATTGACTGGTTGATGAAGTGGCTGCCACACACACACACACACACACACACACACACACACACACACACACACACACACACACACACACACACACACACACATAGACTTTCCCTCCATTGTCTGGATGCCAAGCTGATGTGTAACGCCCGCTCTCAGCCTTCTATCACTGTAAATTTAGCAACAGAAGCTTCTCAGCTGCTCCTTTCCAAAACCTGAGCCCTCCTCTTCCATCCACAGTATTTCACCCATCTCCTTCTCCAGGGTCATGGGCTACGCGGCCCAACCCCTCCCCACCTTTTCCACGCATAAACATATATACCTCACACACAAACACATACACACACACACACACACACACACACACACACACACACACACACACACGCACAACTCACTCTCATCCCACAGCCAATAAGGGCCGGATGAGCTCAAGTATCACTATAACACAAGGACTTATTCTCTGAGAGGAGCCTGTAGTTTCTTACAGAGCTTCATCTTCATCACCGAAGGATCTTCTCTTCATCTCTGAGGTGAGACGCACACTTTCATCCCTGAAACCACTCAATTAAACAAACTCATTTCTGAACATTTGTTTCCTATTTCAACAACAACAAAATAAGCAATTTGTGGATGTCATTATTGTTATTGTTATTTTTAAGTTTAGCTTTGGTGATTTGTGAGTGTGTGTGTGTGTATGTGTGTGTGTGTATTAGATGAAAAAATATCCTCCAGTGTACAGAAAACATCCTCCACCACTGCAGGCTCTAACTTCAGGAGGAACTTTTGAACGAGGTGTAGACGTGTTCAGCTGCATGTCAGACACAAGTAGTTTATGTTTGAGATGGTTTACAGTTCAAGTTGAGGGCTGGAGTCCCATCAGCTCAGCTTCAACTTAAAAGTTTACATCTGAAAGAAAAAAAGCAACTTTAACTTGTGTTTCTCGGTACTTTTCAAGAGGCTTGTCACATTTTTAAACAATGAAGTGGGAGACGGGAGATTTTAATGGCGCAAGGATGTTAAATATGATGAAATGAAGCCAAATTGGATATTTTTATGAGGTTAGGCACTGGCAGAAACCTCAGAATGCTATAAAGAAATATTACTTCCTGTTCATTTTATTATCCCTAATCAGCTGTTTTAATGTCTACACGTCACTATTGAATTTACGTGCTGGTGCAGGTTGCACTTACATTTACTTCCAGAGAACCCCGCTGGCACAGAGGACTGTGGGTGTTAAATAAAACCTGCTGAAATGCCTTTAAGCCTGTGGGTGCTGTGCTGTGGCTTGGAGAGGCTCACAGGTGAACAGCTGACAAAGCGTAGAGCTCATCCACATAATCAAATCAAAACCACAACAACTTTAATTCATTTATTTTCTAATTTACTGGATATGTTTTGACACCGTTTAGGTTGACATTGGACAAACAGTTGGTTTGATTTCTGACTATATATTTACATTTCTTTCCTCTTATTCCTCCTCAAACAGAACATGCCTCAATATGGACACATTAGATATTTGATTGTTGATGGGTTTAGCGTCATGCTTCAGGCTCTTCCCAAATCAGTGTTGAAATGTCAGATTTCTACATTATGTCACTACTCTCCATCTCCATAACTCAGCTTGTTCCTATCATTTTTATGATGGTGTGCTCCCTGTTACTGTAACTGATATGCTCATACAGATATTTCGGTTGCTCTTGAAAACAAGGCCAACTTCTTGGAGATTTGAGGTTTTAAAATGGTGAGATATATTTCCACCCTTCATCTGGCCAACTCTCTGCCGGGGTCATGACTTGTGGATATAATCATCTCCTATTGGTATTTCAATCTAAATCTGTTCTGGATTGGCCGGCCAAGTGATTTTCCCTGGCGGTTTCACCTGCTTCGTCGGCCTTTGGGTTTCAACACCCGAGTTTTAGTTTCAGAAAGACTCAGAGACACTTCTCAGCATCCAGTGCTCTCATGGTGAAGAAATGAAGTGGGCATCCACTAAATATACTGGGTGCTGAAGTGTCGGCATGTATTGAGTGAAGGCTGGACACACAGAGGTGAGGCTGCTGTCAGCTGCGACTGATGCTGATTGGCCTTTGGGCCACTCTGGATCCTCCCGCCGGGCCGAGCTGGAGGATTAAAGCTGCTATTTGGACACCGTTCCTCAGCTGATGGGGAGAAATCTGATCCACAACTAATCCTCCCAGTCCTCTGCAGCTGTGCTCAGCACTAAGTGCGAAGGAGTCATCCAAAGACACTTTATATATATATCAAATATTGTGTAGATGAATATAGAATAAGAAACAATGTGACATCCTTCAGTGGAGCCCCTCATCTCTTCACTTCAGACTCAATTCGACTCTTATTGCTGCTTCAGCTTCACACCAGAGCCCCTAACAACATCTTCACACTTAAGCTTTGCTTGAGAGGGTTTTTTTTTAAAGTTTTCATGCAATTTTGGGTGAAACTGAAAGCTGGAGTTGTATTCAGCAAAGCAGTCCTAGTTTGGATTTATTTCTCCGACAGTGAAAAGCATGATTGAAATCGAATAATATACATATTTGGCTGTGGTACCTTCAAATTAGTTAATCAAGGTTGGTATTTTGTAATTTATCTCCTGCTGGTGTCAAGTTAACAGTTTTTCTGAGATTTCTATCACCACTTTGGTAAATTGCGAGGCGATTTTAATTTATTTTCTTCACTGGAGGGATAAAATGAACCCCTTTCAAATTTAAAATGTTTTTCTGACAACTTTGTTTAATTTCGAGATTAATCCATATTTTTGAAAGATAAGTAAACTTGAATCAAAAACTCCACACAAATCTGATAGTCACAGTTTCACAGCCAGTCTTTATGAAATTATAATTGTGATCATTCAAGATGAATGGAAATCTTTTATGGAACTTTCTTTAAACTACAAAAAAAAATGGACACCATCACAGTTAATAATAATATTGATAATGTTGTGAGCTGGTTGTGACAAAAATCACAATCTGGTCAGTTGTGTACATTCTTTCCACATTTTTTTTTTTCAAAGACCCAATATGTAATTTCTTTATTCGAAGCTTTTGAAAATAAGCCCACAATACTAATCAACAGTCACAAAGTCAACAGGTTGAAGAGCTATCATGTTAAGAAGCGAAGGAGCAAGCCACAAGCAATTTTCTTTTTGTTGTATTGGGAAACAATTGTTGTCCTCATGAGTTGTGTGACACTACATATTGTCTTAGAATAGCCAAAGTCAAGACACCAAAAGAAAGAAGCAGTGAATATCTTTTAGGCTAAACAGGCCTCACATGACACCGGTGTCGATGATGTCTAATGTGCTGAAGTTTTTCTGTCGGATACTCACACGCCAAAACCAACCTGTGAAGAGGGTGACACCCCCAGAACAGCTGAGCAAACAGAACTGGACAAGGTGCCAAAGCGCACTGGTGGGGTCGCGTGTGATCTACCGCCACAGCTCTGTCATCTTATCAACAGCTCATGTCCAAGATTTTTCAGGAATGGGAGTAATAAGAATTTTTTTATTTAAATCTTTAAATCTTATCTCGTCACGTCTTATTTCACGGCAGTGGTTCGTTAACTGAGTATTAGCCTTCATTGCTTCACCAGTCATGTAAAATTTAAACAAAAATTTAAAAACAAAACAAAATAAAACCCCACAGAAAACAAATCAATATCACAGGATGAAATCATGTAAGTGAAAACCTTAAAAGTTACAATTTTGTAAAGTGGCACTTTATTTTTCTTGACTGGTAAACCATGAAGGCTATGCTAATGACTATTTTCACTTAAGCCCTCTTGTGATGAGAACTTTCTTTGTAAATTGTGCACTGAATAGTAACTGGGAATTTGGAACGTTCAGAATAACAAATGAGAATAAGCCAACTAAATGTTGTCAAACTGGGAAATTCATACTGGGGAAGTGGGAGTTTAGAAAAGCAAATCTGGAATCGGACTCTTACTGCAGATAAGCAGTAACAGTCAGGACAACAGAATCATAATTTTAAAAATAATGTATTGTAATGTCAAACTAAACAAATGTCACCATATTTTACATTGAACTACGGTAACATCATCAAAGTATCTCTGTATATCGATATATGCTGATTTCTTTAAGACTCTGTAAGTAAAGTTTGATACGAGGTCTGGTGTCCAAACATTTTTACCATCACAGGTGTTTATCCGAGTCACATACTCATGGTTTCATGACAACGAGGAGTGAGCGGTAACAGGAGAGCTTTGGTATTTCTGCAGCAGGACACGCGTCTCTGTAGGGATTAAACCGGTAACCTTCTCATATCTGCGCCACTCCCATCCACTCATCAGACTCTTTGTTCCTTCCTCAGGTGAGAAGTCTGCTGTCAACATGTCTGACACTGAGGACATGTAAGTGAATCGCACTGCTGGACTTAATTTTTAAATTCTATGAAATACATTTATTTTTTATCTGTTTCTTTGGGTTGATATTAAATGTCTTTATCTTTCCTATTACAGAGATCAGGTGGAGGGTAAGTCACAAAAACTTTGTTTTGTTTCTACTACATACAAGTAATGTAAAACAACATCAATATTAGCAAGAGTGACCAATTTTGTAATTTTCCTTAGCCTTTTCTGTTACATAGTCGTGAGTTTGACTAGAAGACAAACTTTAACCTGACTAAAATAACTATTTTCTTCTTTGTGTTGTCACTGCAACACGGTGCCTTAAATAGACGCACTCACAACAACTGCTGTTCTTCTTTTCTAACGGAGATATTCATGAAATGTATTCAGATGTGTCTCAGACACATCGATAATAAAAGTAATTATCATCTGTTATCTATTCATTTCCATATTTCTTCATAATTGTATCTTGACATTTAACATGCAGTTAATCTTTATTGATATTTGAATCAGAAATTGAAACGATGTCATGTTTTTATTTCTATTTTTCCATCATGTTGTCGCCATGGTTGAAGAAGAAGAAGGTAAAGACAAACGAAACCAATCGACATTTCAGACCACTTTCTCCATTTGTACTAATTTTCAGATGCCTTGTTTCACCTTTGATTTGAAGTGCTTGACAGTGACACCTGCTTTTTTTTTAAAAACAGAATTAAGATAATTCTATGCTTTATTGACACAAACAGAAGAATGAAACTTTTAGTGGATTTTTATAAAAATGCTAAAAGTGAATTGTAATCTCGCACTTGGGTCAGCGTTTAATAGATAATAAATACTACATAAGGCTGACGTGTAGCTTTAATTCTTAATCCATGAAACAAAAAGTCTTTTTTTTTTTTTTTTTTTTTTAAAGCGTTAGTCTTGGCTGGTTCTTTATTTGTATGCGTAAAGTAATTAATATCCTAACCTGGAGGTGAACATTCAAGCCATAGCACCTTTTTTATTTTTGTAACTAACATCCAGCTGTCAGTCAAGCACTTCCAAGTTAAAGGTGACTTCTCTAGTGATGTTTGGATCACATGCTGAAGAATAAAATGCGATGGAGCCTCGAGGCCGTTTGCATTTCTTTTCTTGGCACGTGACAAGTTCACATGGTCATCTGTAAAGCTCGGTCGCTGACCTGATTCACACAACGGACATATGATGAACAGAAGATGACAAAAAGTCCCTGAAAGAACAGTCTGAAACTAGAAAAACCCATCTAGCGTCACCCTGCAGTCCTTTGTAAATGTTTTACTATAGCACCATTCAGACACAATGCAACTCAAACTGGTTTACAATGAAATGAAGGAAATACAAAAAAACAAGGTGATGAGGAATCTTAATCTTAAACTATGAAGATCATGAAATGCATTAAAACAAAGCAAATAGAAAAGGCATTATAGACTAAGTAAGGTTTATTAAGATAAAGGTAATAAAATAGGTAAAAATCTGTTGTCCTGAGAAGGCCTGAGTGTTTTTAAGGCTTGATTTAAAAGAAGGGAGTGTGTCAAACCTCAAGTTTTAGTTTTGATATACCTGCTTTAGGGATATGCTACCTTTCCTTTTGGGAACATAATCAGTCATTCCGAGGGTAAAGTATGTTTTAGTTTATGTAATTCACATTTGTGATAATATGATCTTTAAAATTGTTGGGATATAAAATGAGTGACTTTTGTTTTTATTTTTAGATTTTTGAAGAGAACTTGGAGTAACCTAACTTTATACTCACAGATTATAACCCACACAGTAAAAAGTGAGATTATGCAACTTTGAGCTTGACGTTAGCAGTGGATGCCAGTTTATGAAATTTAAGATCCTGTTCTGGATTCATCGCCTAAGAAGTACCTCAGGGGCATTTACACATTTGCAGAATAGATGTCCAGATATGCTGAAAGCTAAATATAAAATAAGAACCAAAATGGGAGCTACTTTAGCTCAGTGTTAATAAAGGGAACAGCTAGTCTCTCTAGATTGAGATCAAATACAAAGAAATAACCATTAAAAGGTCAGTTAATCTGCAAGCTTTAAAAGTACTGATTCTCTATACAATGCAAAATATGTAAAGTTGATTCAAGTGAGTTTTCCATTAATTTGTGAAATGACTGTTCATCCTTCAGGTAGTTTTTGGCTTCAGAGGTTCAATATGTCTTCTGTGTGAAAGGTCAACTGACTGTCTCATCATCATCTGTTTCTCTCTCTCTATTCTCAGCAGCGCTCATCCATCCATCGTACTTGTCACTAAAGTAATCTTTCACTTTTTGGTTTCTAATGGCTCTGTCATGTCTGTGGTCTTCATTAACGGCCTTCTCCGACACTCTTCCTCTCCCCGGCGGTTTGGTGCATGCTGCGTGCCCGTAGCCCAGGAGGAGGTAGTAGAAGTAGAAGTAGCCCCTGAGGCGGAGGCCCAGGTAGAAGCAGAGCCAGAGGTAGAGCCTGAACCAGAGCCAGAGCCAGAGCCAGAGCCACAGGAGGTGGTGGAAGGTACGTGGCATGGGCGATCCGTTCACCCTTCCCCTGCAGGACATCCAGCACTCTGCTCTGTAAGACAGCCAGACCTCGTGGCATCGACACACAGAGAAACATATCCAACACGACAATCTAAAAGGAGGACTCAGCATGATTTCAGTTTCTGCTTCAGGCACTGGAAAACAACAGATCCTAAATCTTAACCTTTTTCTTAGCACCCCTTAAACATCCTCTATGAATATCTGCAGACTTCTTCTCTGGTCTCTGATCACAATGAATAGTTTTGTTGGTTTTGTTTTGTTTTTGCAGAGTTAATTCACTGTCTACAAAATAAAGATGTAGGTTTCACAAGCAGAAACTCTAATTTTGCTAAAGCTGGTTTCAAAAAGCATTTTCTGTTGATACCAGTGACAAATATCTGCCACAAAGTGATCATGATTTAAGATTCTCTGCTTCAATCATGCAGCCCCCCCCCCCCCTTTATCTAGTAAACAAATCTCAGAAATCTCACACTTCTCTGGTAGATTCCAATTTCTTGTCACAAAAAAAACCACCCAGCTGACTTGTTGGGTTTGATATTTTTGCAGTTCATTCATGTAGCTGCTACATTAAGCTTCTGTTTAGCCACTTTCCACTTTAGTCACCTGCTCTTCAAAGCTGCCCAGTTTATGAAAAATGTTTAGTTTGTTTCAAAATCAGTTTTCAGGAGTAAACACCAAAGGAAATGTACAGACTCTCACAAATCCTGATCACCCCCAGTTACGCATCATAACTGATCCATAAACATTTTGAGATACATACAATATTCACACAGAAATACATCATTAAGATTATTTCGGAAAAATATCACATGTTACAGGTTTACCTTAAAAGCCTTGCGGCCACAAATGAATGTATGTATTTGTTATGTCAGCCATTTTTTTTCTCCCTAATTTTGCAGGTGTTTAGACCTCATTGAAAGAAACTCGCAGTATTATATGTAAATTTAAAAAAAATAAAAAATGTTATAGGCATTTCCAGGTTACAATTTATACAACATTCCCCATGATCTAATGACTGCAGTGAGTTACTTGGTGCTGACATTTTGATTTCGGTCATGCCTATATTCTTTTCTTCTAGTGAAAGACATTTTTAGACTGTAATAACAGCCGAATCGTAAGTTTGGAGATACCTCGTTGCTTTGTGTCTCACACACACACACACACACACACACACCACTCTGATTAACAGCTGCACTTTGTCACACTCATTCTCCACACTGCTTGTGACAAAAACAAGCCACTTTCTGTGTCGCCGTAGCGCTCACTGCATCACATATTTGGTCTTGGCTTTATGAACTCTCCACGGTTATCACACCATTCTGTCACCATAAGCTGATGCACACAGAGCACTTTATCCTGCATTGTCACCCAGTGTCACATGTGTGTGTTCTGAATATGAGCTGTGCATATAGAGTCAATGTTGAAAGAGAGAAGAAGAAAATCAGCTGCCTCTTACATGAATCGATTGCCCTGCTTCATCCGTGGCCTTCTGTCCATTTTAATATCCCATGTTGTTGTTAATGACCATCTCCATTGTTTGCATTTTGGCAAACTCGTGCGTCGCTCTTCAAGGCCACAGTAGAAAGGATGATGGGTACTTTCTGTCATGTAAAAGCCATTTCTTCGCCTCTCTTCTTGCCATGTTTGGCATCATTTCTTTTCTTATTTCTTTTTGTTTTTGTTCTGTGTGTAGACAAAGAGTGAGATTGGCAAATCGCTCCAAAGCATTTACATTGGGGTGTTGCAAAAATAGTCCTCGTCCACTGAAATCCTCCATGAAAATGTTTTGTTTTTGATCAGATGCATTTGTGATATGTGGTGAATCTGTCTGCAGAGGGAGTCACTGCAAAAGTCTCATTGGTTTCATGCTTTAGAGTTGCTGATTTCGACACAACCAATTTAGAAAGAGGCCCAAAAAAAAAAAAAAAATGTGAAAAGGAACCTGAACAACACAATCACAAATAAAAGCAAAAATGACCCATATATAAATGGTGTGTTGTTTTGGCCTTTCCAAGCACAATCTTTAGTATTGGACGAACAGAGAGCTGCCTGCAGTGTGAGTGCATGACAATGGACTTGTGCAGTCGCTTCCTTCTGCCTCTAAAGTTTGGATATGAACACCCCAATCTGGTAAATGTGCTTCCTAAGCCGTGCTTTGTAAAGAGCACAGGAAGAGGCTGCCCGGTGCCACCACTAATGATCTCTGTTCTGCTCTTGCTTTGGACGCTTGCTGCATGCAGACGCCTATGAAGAGGAAGGTATGTTGACTTGACTTCTCAGTTCTTCTGATTGTTTCCCTACTGGTTCGGGAGCCTTTTCATTACACCGTTGACACGTTATTAACTGTTTGTTTTCGATGATCTCCCCTGAGAGCAAAGGCTGAATTAGTCGGTTGGCTTTTAGGCGACCGAGGTGACAAGGAGGAACAGTGTGAAGGATTCATAAATGCTGGATCGTGGTGCCGCCTGCCCCCCTGCTCATCTCTGCTTCTTCTCTTTTTTGCATGAATGTGTCCTGCCAGTGGACGAGGGCGATCAAGATGGTAGTTTGTCTTTCCTGCTGAGTCACTGTTGCTTTGCCTGCTTTTGCCTTCCTCCCCGTGTTGTCTGTTTCCTGTATTTTAGTGAGAGGACCGCACTCAAAATAAACACACGCACACACACACACACACACACACACACAAAAAAAACAATGACAGAAAGAAACTGAAAGCTAATCACACACATCCCTATCCCGAATGTGTCTTTACCAACAAAAGACTATTAACCGTAGTCGCCACTTTTTTGTGAAAAGTGTCGCCCGATGCACCTGTATGTTCAGTATGGTGGAGAGTTTTATGTTGTTTCATGTTTATGAACGCAGCGTACTCACTTCTCGCACTTTTGATTACACCGGTTTGATTCACACACTAATGCACAAGAAATTAACGAGTAAATTAGTGAACGTCTTGTAGGACAGTGGCCACATTCCTGTGTACGACCTTTCACCTTTAAGAAAATGCTGAGTGAAGCAGCTTCAGTTGCTTTGCTTGGTTTTACAGTTTGGGAGTTTAGCTCATTATGTCAAGGGTAACTCAGTGAAATGTCACCATTATGTTGCAAATGAAGGATATTCCAAGGCTTTAAGCCTTTAAAATGGCCTTTTTATTAAGTTACTTCTGTTGGAGAGAATTAAACTAACCAGAATGTACCTTAATTAAACTTCATATTAGAAACATTTCTCAGTAAATTTCTGTTAAAGGTCAACTTCTACACCTTTGATGACCTCCGTCCTACTATTTATAGTATTATCTGTGGGGGTAAAAAATGCCATTTATATGAACGGCATTGGTCGTATGTTTGACGTCAACCTTCTACGAGTTTTATGTGCATCCATGGTTAGCATGGCGATTTAATCATGGATTTTATGTCCATCAATTGTTAGTTTGGAAGAAAGAAGAAGAAATATGAAGTCACCAAATATGCTCACTCAGGGTAAATTGGAAAGCAGGAGGAGTTGGTAAGCTCAGACCGGACTAGAGGTCCGCAACCTTCACAAGCAAACTTCAAAGAGAGGCTCGTGCACAGTAATTCAGTCACTGTTGGTGGAAAGTATTGCTATAATTAAAACTCACTCTCACGTTACAATCGTCCAGCTGAGGTGTGAAACAACCTGCAGCCCTCAGATGTAACTCGGTTTGTCCACATGGATCCTTTCCCTCATTAACCAGTAGCTGTATGCACTCTCTCCATTTCTATACATCTGACGGTTCAATGTCTCTCTCCTCTCCTGGGTGTCGTCCGGTGTCGATTACAAAGAAGAAAAGCCAAAGTTTAAGTGAGTACATTGACTTTTGGTGTCGTCTTTAGCAGATGTTTTAACTTTGATCGCATTTCTGAAAAATGAGTTTGTTTCCCACGACAGGCCGAGTGCTCCCAAGATCCCTGATGGAGAGAAGGTGGACTTTGATGTGAGCAAGTTTTCATCAGTTTATATTTTGCTTTAAAAGGGTTAAAAATGACCCTGTGGGTGGATATTCTCCTTTAAAATCCAAAGATCTAAATACATGACATGTGATTTTGGAACATTTTACATGTAATTTCAAGTCACTTCTCCACATAAACAAAATAGATTAAATAGAAAATATATAACTATTGGAGAAGCACAAAAGATACAGACAAAATACAAACATGCAGTATGTGGAATATCATCATCTTCCCATCACAAGTTTTCTTTTGTGTCACTTCAGTTCAAGGTCTTTTAATCAAAACACCTATATTGTAATTCTTACAGTCATAAGACTTTTATCAATTTTAGCTGGAGTAGAGAAGAGTCAAACACAAACATTGATAAAACGTTCAATGAAACAGAATTTTAAAGATTAAATAATTTCTGTTAACCAGTCATTGGGCAAGGGATCATACTTGCTGGTGCCTGAATGACCAGTTAAAAATTTTATGAGTGTTTTTTTAGGGGTTTTTGTTTGTTTTCATTCTCACAGGACATCCAGAAGAAACGTCAGAACAAAGATCTGTATGAGCTGCAGTCGCTGATCGACGCTCACTTTGAGAGCAGGAAGCAGGAGGAAGAGGAGCTCATCGCTCTCAAAGAAAGAATTGTGAGTTTGGAATCAAACAAGTAAAATAAATCTTGATATTCATATTTTTCTCTTTTGTTTTTTCACCGCCACCAGATCACATGATCAGTCAGAACACACTCTTAAGTGGATTAGTATCATTTTCATTATAGTTCGGAGGTCACAGACAGTCCAGTTTGATCTCAGTGGAGCCAGAGATCGAAAAACTAATGTACTTATAAATAGTATAAATTTTTATTGAAATTTTTCAGTTTTGAAACAAAAAGAGTGCATTTATTCCAGGGCCATTTTGATCCAGATGCCATATGCAGTAGAGTTCTAGGTCAGGTGGCCGGATCGTGGTTTAACAATGAAGTCTTCTGCTTCTGGTTACACTTATCTTCCAGCTCGGTCAGCTGCGTTGTTCTATGTTCTCTCACTGTTTACCAAAACACTGACATCCCCGATAAATTAGAAATATTAGTTTTGAATGAAAATTACCAGTAAATATTTTCTAACCCCACTAAAAGGGAGCAAATATAAATTGACCTTATATGTCCATGCTCGTCTTTGATAATCTGACAATTAATTGTGTTCTGTATGACAACATTATTCAACATGAAAAAGAAAAAAGAAAAAAAAAAAACAACCAAGAAACATTTAAAATGACAAAACAAAAAAACCTCTAACAAACCTCCTTCCATCTGATATCTGCTGGTGTATTTGTGTGAGGTTGTGAGAAGGAGTTCAGCCTTGTGTTTTGCTTCGTGTCTTCAGGAGAAGCGCCGTGCCGAGCGAGCCGAGCAGCAGAGGATCCGTTCTGATCAGGATAAGGAGCGACAGGCCAGGAGGGAGGTGTGCAGCTCCTCTCTGATGTTGGCCAACTTTTATTTCACAGCTCCAGTCTTTAACTTGTGTTCACCCACTGCATCGATTCATGATAATGTTAAAATGTGCCTCTAGTCCTTTGTTTATGATTGTTCAGAATTCCTATTTCTTTACTCAGAAGCGAGGCATAGTTTACTGTAAATCAGGTTTATTCATATTTTACAAAAATGGATGTGGCATTTGTGTTAATATGATGAAAACAAGTTGACTGAACAGTGTAATACAGATTTGTTTGATCTTTTTTTCTTCTGTCGTGCTGTATAAAAACAAAAGCAGAAAAAAACATAAGGTCAGCTTGATCTGGGGGATAAATGGGAAGACAATACAAGAGTTAAGCTACATGCTATATTCCGCTGTAGTATCTACATTTCAAAAGGATCAAATCTTATTTTGACAACCAGCTTCTTTTTAACTTATTTTTGGTGGGCGGTTTGGCAGAAAGACCTTCTGGTTGTCAAAGTTGCACGCTGCAAAGCAAAACTGGGATCAGAAGAAGCCTTTTAAAATCCAGCAGCATCACACTGACCTCTTCTGGTTCATCTGGTTTACTCAGCAATGAGAAGCTGTTTCACATGGAGGCAGAAATGTTATATTAGAGAGTAAATTGCATCAAATGTATCATGAATATTAGCACAAACATTTCAATTTGTTATTATTATGTATCATATTTCTATGTCAAGTGTGTAGATTTGTTCAATGACACAGTATGTGTGAGGGGTGGTGTACTTAGTTTCTTCTTCGTGATTTCAGCCCCATGGTTTAATCAAACATGAACATCGTGTGAACTGATGTCATGTAAACATTTGATTTTCAGGCTGAGAGGATCAGAAAAGAGGAAGCTGACGCTCAGAGGAAGGCTGACGATGAAGCCAAGAAAAAGAATGCGCTGTCCAACATGGGATCGGGCTACACCAGCCACCTGCAGAGGGTATCTCCCTTCTTTCCTCCCCTGTTGTGATTTTACATCCAGCAAACTGTACAAATGTGTGTGAGAACTTTGGCATTTAATCTCCTGCTGTGACTTTTGTAGATCGACCAGAAGAGGGGCAAGAAGCAGACCGAGAGAGAAAAGAAGAAGAAGATCCTGGCTGAGAGAATCAAACCAATGAACATCGACAACTTCAGTGAGGACCAACTGAGGTAAGCCACAGGAGGAAAGGGCAAGAGCCATGAAACACACTCAACAGTTGTTTGCGTGCAAATTGAGCTTACAAACCCCAGAGTCATAGTTTAACATGGCCGAGACGTTTGGAGCAACCAATAACCTAACTATGGATAACCATGTAGTAACACGGGTCATTATGAAGTTGATAAAGCTCGTAATTGTAGTGTGAAGTCAATATCATAACAAGATTCATTTGCCAAATCAGTTGACTGATTACGTTGTAACCAACGTAATAATAATGTAATGATACATAAAGATAGCTAAATTTCTTGGAAATAAAATTATATATTTTTGCACAGTTTGTTGATCAAAAATAGATATAGTGGATGAAAAGTCATCATGTTCATTAAGGATACTGAACAATATTGACAAGTTATTGGGTTATTGGGTTAACATTTGAAATAGACAAAATTATTACTCAATATTGGTTGCTACAAGGTTGAAAATGAAATCGCCATTACTGGATTAGTGGTCGAGGTCTGAATCTGAAATGTGTGTTGACATTGCTTCATTACAAGTAAAACAACGAAGATTTGTTTTAACTGGGAGAAAACCAGTTCATCTGCAGCGTAAAGAAGTGAAGAGAACATTTATATGACTTTGGAGACCATCTATCTGTGAAATCCATCTTGTTATAGTGTGAAAACACAAGAATAATTGGATTTCTTATTGAGAGGTATATGTAGGCACAGGGAGAACACGCTAATTCCACAAGAAAACTCTCAGCACTGCTAACCACTGAGTCATCACCACACACACAATCACAATTTCATCCATCTAAATAATTAACTCACTTTGAGAGTGAATCAATCTTTTATATTACAAGTCAGCAAAACAATTTGCTTCTGGTTTGTGTTTTTCTAGGGAAAAGGCCAAAGAGATGTTGGAGGTGCTACGTACCCTGGAGGAGATAAAGTACGACGACTGCGAGAAGCTCAAGAGACAGAGATATGAGGTCAGTGAGGACGTGTTGTGTATCTGTGCTGCATGCAGGATATGAATTATTATTGATTAATTCAGATATAATGGGTGACCTGGGTGACATTATCGTTCTAATTAAAACAAGATAGTGAATGCTAAATAATTTTCAGGTGGGAAAAAAAATACTGTGTGTCACCTTGAAAATGAAAATTCAGTCAAAGCTTTGTCCCACAGGTCGTCTCTCTCAGAAACCGCATTGAAGAGCTGCAGAAACAGTAAGTGATGAAAATGAACGATTTTTTTTTTAATGTGTTCAAATAACCACACATCCACACTCAGAATGACTGACCAGTCATTTGTTAGTTATGTGGACATTAATGTATTAACTCTAACTACTCTGATAGAGATGCTGCAGGTCAAATCAATTGATAATTTAGCCATCAGTTTAGTTCAGTATAGTTTTCACTATAGGTGAGAAATTTGTTTTATTAAAGAACTTTTGAAATTATGTTAAAAGTCAATGTTAATGTTAAAAAAAAAAAATGGGGAAAAATAAGTATTTACTTTTGTTGAAACAAATTTTCATTTGAATGTTAAAATTAAAATCAATGTTATAAATACACTGTAATGATTACGATTTAAAATTAGATAAACTATAATAAAAGCATTAAGTGTAACAGGTGCAACAGTTAATGGGAAACACACTGGAAAGTCCAGCATTAAACCAAAAGCTGCTATCTTGTAGTTCACTAGGACTTTAAATTACATTTCTGTTGTAAACTTGTGCACTTTATGTAGAATATTACATCTAAAACTTACACTGGAGGGACACAAGTCGTCAGTGAATCACACGTTCACACACAGTGTGCAGCTCTGACTCTGTCTTGTGCGTTTTGCGCCTTGCAGTAGCAAGAAGGGAGCCGCTACGCGCCGCCGCAGAAAGTGAGCGCCTCCTGGGACCCGGTCAGCCCGGGACAGCTGGAGGCACAATCCACCAGCTGGAACCCCCCCCCCCACCCCCAGAGTCACCCTGTGGGGTGGGGGTCAGCAGCACCACCAACAGCTGGATGTCTTAGCACCAACGAGTGAACTCATTTCAGAATGAATTTGCACCCAATAAAGAAATAAATGTGTTTGTGTAAAGATGTGACGTTCAATCAATAAAGTGCAGAAATTATAAATCGGTTTCTTTGCTCACCCATATTTGTACGTATGGATTCATTTTACAGGCCAGTTAATTAGATTAAAATATACAATACAATAACTTTATGCTGTGCTAATCTATGAAGCAATGTTGTGTTTAAATTTTATAACCCGTTTCGACAATAATTCAAAGAATGTTGTTGAGAAATGTCCTGTGAGAGATTCCTCCCCTGGTGGCTGCTGCTTTACATCAGTATTGTCATTCTATTCATTATGTCATGAGACGTCCCTCCATCGTACATCCTGGACCAGTTAACGGTCCATCACAGGCCAAACACACACACACACACACACACACACACACACACACACACACACACACACACACACACACACACACACACACACACACACACACACACACACACACACTCACACTCACACTCACACACACACACACACACACACACACACACACACACACACACACACACACACACACATACACAAATTGGAGAATCCACAGAAACCATATGCTTGCAAAGAGTGAAAATGCAAACTGCACAGGAAGGTATAATATTTTCTGTGGAGCACCTTTACAGCCTGTAAGTCATCTAAAGTCAATCTAATTCATCTAAACCAGTTTTAAATGATCTAAACCAGTAATAACTGATACAAACAAGTCTGAGACTCATTTAAACCAGTTTATCACGAGTGTAAACCAGTTCATAATTATCTAAAGCCGTTTTAACTGAAAACTCAAAACAGATAAATAATTTGTCTAAACCAATTCCCAACGAGTTTAAACCAGTTCATAACTCGTCTCAAACTGTTTAGGACTCGTCTAAACCATTGTCCCAAGGAGTTAATTCCAGAACTCTAGAGTTAAAATTCATTAATATTGGATGTATGTGTGTTACCAGTGTGGACCGGGACTAGATGAAAAGCATTTTGGTGAATAACTCTGTTATTCTAAAATAGTCTTATGAATAAAATTGGACTGGTTTACAAAACGCTCTGCTCTGTTAAGTGAAAACTGGTATTATCCCAACAATCCTTCCCAAAACCCCCAAACAGTTTGCAAGATTAAAGAAATATTAATAAGTAAGGACGTCTGTCATAATATAAATATGTGTTTATTAATAGTCATTAACTCATAAATAATGTAGAAACATTTTAAAGACTCGACTCAGCATCCCTTTGAATGTGTTGTAAGGTATCATATGAGTTGTCAGCTCCTAATTGGATAGAGATGTACCAAATGGTCCTCAGTTTTCATCAGCAGAAATAAAAATGGTAAAGGTCCTCTTTCTAAAACTCTGCAGGGATTCAACAAACACAGCAGCCTTAAATTCATCCAGGGGAAAAAAAAAAAAAAAAAAACTGGATACAAAACTTCAAGAAAAAAAAAAAAAGAAGTCTACAACCACAAGAAATAAGAGAAATTCTATAAAACATTGAAACTACAAGTCCTTATTTCTGTAAGTCTCTGTAGAAAACAGGAATCTTAGTGTTCTTGTCATCAGGCCTCCTGATAAATGGAGGTGAATAAGTTTGGAGAATAAGAGTCCTCCGCTGCGTTGGGCTCAGAGAGGCTCTGAGACACTGTTTGGTTCGGCAGGTGAACTGGAGACGGCAGGGCCGCTGTGAAGACATTCAGGGCCCTGGGGGACCACACTGTCTCCTGCAGGGGGCGCCGCTGGCTCTGTGCTGATACGCTCAACGATGCTGGACAGACAGTCCAAACTGGAAATGAGCGACGTTTTACGGCAATCTGAGGAGGAGAAACAAGACGGTTCGTTTCTGCTGAATATATTGTTTTTGTTTGGACACATTTTTGCAATAAACAGACGGTCATGAATGGTCATGTCATGAAATACAAGAAGTACAATTTTATTATAATCACATTTTGGTTTTAGATTCAACATTTCAACTTCATTTGAAACACTTTGTGAAGGTTTATGTTGCTTTTCCTATTTATCACAAATGAGCTGATGCAACCTGCTCATTCATTAGTTCATACTG
Source organism: Lipophrys pholis (assembly GCF_963383615.2). NCBI lineage: Eukaryota > Metazoa > Chordata > Actinopteri > Blenniiformes > Blenniidae > Lipophrys > Lipophrys pholis. Next base: position 6,772,140 of record NC_137636.1, read on the forward strand.
ATCAAACATTCTTTCAGTTTCGTCTTTACATTTTGGACTTTCTTCATGTGGTCCTGACAAGAGAAACGTTTTAACTTCCTTTGAGAAAAATGCCTCAAAGAAGTTTACTGTTATTTTTTTTTCTTTGTTTGTTTGTTCGAAAAATGTTTTGATATTCTGACTGTTTGCGTCATGTTTTGTATTTATTGTTAAAATGGAAAACGAGTCAATAGAAGTATAACTTTTTTGTCATTCTTTTTTAATATTTTGGAAGCCCTTGTGGCTTGCTTATTTTTTCTCTAATATTGATCGACTGTTCCAGTAATACTTTTTTCTTTTATTTATGTGGCCCCGAATACGACTATCTTAATCAAATCTGTGGAAAATTATATTAAATAAATATTACCTCACGTATTATTTGGAGTAAGGAAGAAGGGCATGGATGGATGGATGGATGGATGGATGGATGGATGGATGGATGGATGGATGGATGGATGGATGGACGGGCCAACTGAACTGTGCATGCATGTCAACATTTCTGACCAATAAGATGGAGGCCATATTTTTTGTGCTCATATTTCACTTCATCATTTAAGCTTCAAGTCAGAGCTGGTGGCAGCAGGCCAGAGTCAAGGGGAAATGACAACTCTGCTGCTTATGAAATGTCGCTGGTGGAAACTGCAGATGTGTGTGATCAAGACAACAACATCATATATGTTTCTGTCTATCTGTCACAAGTCACGTCACAAACACTCAACATTATTGCATGTTTAACCAATAGCCCATTTAAAGGTTTGCTCTAGTAAAGACAAAAGTTAAGGTATAACTGTTAATTAAAAAAGTAGTATTTCATTCGATCTTGTTGCATCTGATACAAATCAGTCTTTATCATATAAGCACCAGAATCCAAATCAAAGCTCTTATCAGATCGTTCTTAATGAAGTGGACGGCCTGTTTGTTTGGCTCTTTCTAATAATTATGTGACGATGATTCATTGTGAAGAAGATAAAGAAACCACCAAAAAATTTCATATTTGCTGATGACCATGTGACAAAATGTGTCCAGGGTGAATCTAAACACAACATAATAAAAGAGGCTCACCTTCTGCTGACTGACCACAGTATGATCCATCACTGTTTTCACTTGTGGTTGAACCAGGAGAGATAAAATCCATCTGGAAAGACAAATCAAATGAGAATTAAACATAAATGCTGATTTGACAACAGCGTTTATCACAATCTGTGTGTATAATAGACACATTTCTTCATTGTAAATGATGATTTGTATTAAATTAAATTAATGAAATTTGTATAAACCAGACATGCACTTTATGTAGTTAATTCATATCTCTTGCTACCGTGCAGAACTTGTAAATCGCATCATCAGAAATTGTAAGTGCATCATGGGTCGGAGTTAATAGAGACAGAGAAAGTGAACTGACTGCGCTGTCGGAGCAGCTGGAGCGGGGGCTCGAGGCATCCGAGTCCGCGCTGTAGTGCGCGTCCAGCGGCGGGTAGAAGCCGTCATCCCGGCCAACCCTCAGCAGCGCCTGCAGGGACTCAATGTAGCTGATGGCGTTACGCAGGATCTCCACCTTGGGCAGCCGCTGGTTGGGGTTGGAGGCGGTGCACCGCTTCAGCGTCTCGAACGCGTCGTTGACTTTGCTGAGCCGCCGGCGCTCGCGCATGGTGGCCGCTTTCCTGCGGTCCGCGTGCGTCGTCTTCCTCTTGCAGGCCTTGCAGGCCCACAACAAGCAGTGTCCGGCCTGGTGGAGCCCCCCCGGGGCCCGCACATGCTGGTCCTCCTCTTCCTCCGAGGTGGTGGCCGCGTGCTGGTGGAGATGCTCCTCGGACTTCAGCAGGCTTGAGTGCACGAGCCGCGTGTCCAAGTCATCGAAAAAGTTGAGGTCGCCGGTGCTGAAGCAGGGGTCGTAGAGGTCATCAGCAGAGGAAAGAGGGAAGGGAAAGTCTGAGAGATCCATCTGCTTCTGCAGGAGAACTTCTCCTCAAAAGTCCCTCTGAATACAGAAGATGTAGGAAATATGAAAAAAAATTAAAAATTAAAAAGTCCAGGACTTGACCTAAAGAGAAAACAGAAAAGTACCTCTAAAAAGTGTCTCACTGAAGTGAGCTGACATGACAGATTTAATTTAAACTGTCTAAAGTGGAGCTGTGTGGTTAATGGGCCAGTCTGTGTAACTTCAGCTCCCTTGACTTGGTGTGTCTTTATAAAGGCACGAGTGAGGAGACTGGGTGGGGTTTTAAGTGGCCAATGGTCTGTTGGGGTGTGTGTTTAAGTGTGTGAGTAACACTGGTCACAAAAAGGAAGCGATAGGAGGGTAATGAAGTCAATCTCACAAATCAGTCTGCTGTCATCCGCATTTTCCACCAGAGGCATCCTGCCACGTGTCATTTAAGAAAACTTACATGCACCAATAACAATACTTATTTTTTATCAAGCTTTTAAATGATTTAAAAGGCTTTTTTTATACCTTCAAGGTTGAATATATTGCAATGAAAATGTATTTAATACTTTTATTTAAAACATTGACTTTTATTTAAAACTCTTCAGTACTCATGCTTGAGACAACCATTTTCTGTTTACATACAATAATAACAAGAACGCACTTTTGACCACCTCAGTGTGCTTTGAATAAACAATATGACAATTCCAAAAATAAGATTAAGAAAAAATTAGAAAGACAAAAATATTATGCCATTGAAAAAAAGCTAAATTTGACGATACATAAGATATAACAAATAAAAAATAAATCTGAATTATATTTATGCAAGATCATCACAAAACAAGAGAATGAAGCTGAGAAAGAAGACTTCTACCATCTTTGAATTATTTATTTGTTTTATTGATTTATTTATTCTGCAGAAAATACACAAAATTTACTGTTTAAAACCCATGAACACAATGTGAATTTCTGTTGACAATTTCATTCCATGCTTCAACATGTGAGTTTTTACTCATTTGATTTCAGATATTTGAAACAGAGACAGCAGCAAAACGAACCATTTTTTACAAACATCTGCCAGTTTCCTTCCACAAATTCATGTTTCTACAGAAAAGAAGTTCTGAAGCTGCTCAGTTGTTTACGTCATGTTTGTCCACAGTTAATTCAGATTACTAAAGCAGTTTAATGTCCAGTGCTTCAGTTTGTTGTTCTGCCGAGGTCATAAACTCACACAGTCCTCAAGCTCCTCCCCCTTCTGTGTGTGTGTGTGTGTGTGTGTGTGTGTGTGTGTGTGTGTGTGTGTGTGTGTGTGTGTGTGTGTGTGTGTGTGTGTGTGTGTGTGTGTGTGTGTGTGTGTGTGTGTGTGAATACGATTTGTCCAGATGACCAGTGTGAATTCACACTACTTATTTAGGTTTATTTATTATTTGTAAAATAAGGATTCTTATGGATTTTACATGTGTGCTCCCCAATGCCTGGACGTTTGAATGTATTAGTATGAATAGTAATGCTTTGGCCAGACTATGTGGGGTTTGCATGTTCTCCCTGCGCGTATGTGGGTTTTCTATGGATACTCGATGGGATTTCGACGGACCTTTTGGACATTTGACGTTAATTGGTGACTGTTAATTGCCCAAAGTTTTGATTATGACTATGTAATTTTCTGTCTCTCTGTGTTTGCCCGGTAATGAGATTGTCTCCAGCCTCCCATGACACTGGACAGGATTAAAAGGTGTGTATAGAAGATCGATAGATTTATATTTTTGTTACCATTGGTGCCTTGCAAGTAGCCGGTATTAATTCATTTTACGGTGATGCAGCGGTTAGTGCTCTCACCTCATAGTGACAAGTTCATGGATTCTAACACTGTGAGCTTCCTCTCTGTACTTCAGTTTTCCATCCATTTCAGGAACAGAGCCGCTTATTATCAAAGGCAACAGCTGTAGATGAATACGATGACAAACAGTTTTTTTCAGGGAGAAAACAGCTTTACAATTATTTCTACAATTATAACTTCACTGCAGCGTCAGTGAACGTAACTGAGCCAATTAATCTTATATTAGTAATGTGTTACATTCACGTTTGCACAAAATCTAACGGCAGTTCACATATAACATATAAGAAATTTGTGAGCTTGTGTTTGACTGAAGACCTTTATCTACACTGCTTTCACACTTTCTGTTGGCTACCACAGGCCACCGAATATGTTGAGGATCTATATTTTTACCTTAAAGTGACACATTCCTTGTTTGTTTATCCTGTTTAAGGAAAACGTTGTTGTTTTTTTTTTTTTGGGGGGGGGGGGGGTTAATAGTCATGTAACTCATAGATTTCTCAGGTTTTGAGGGGAATGGCGATGTGGAACAGCGCGGCTCATGTCACAGGCTCCTCGCAGCTTAATGGGAAAGCGCTGCGTATAAATTTAGCAGCTCGTGAAATTGAAGACGACTGCCCTTCTGGGTGAGGTGACCGGTGGTATTTTGGAAGATCCTGCCGCTGGCTTTCGCACCCGCTGCATACTTTGGGAAACTTGAAATAATCTGGTGGCAGCACAATCAAATGCTGTCACAATGGAATCACTTTCCCAAGAAGTGCTTACGTAAGACGTTGGGGTTTCTGTATGAACTGGAAATATTTCCAGGATTTGATAAGAATTTGAGAAAGTACTGAGAAACCCACAATGCTTAACTTAAAGTTAGTTAGTTAGTTAGTTAGTTAGTTAGTTAGTTAGTTAGTTAGTTAGTTAGTTAGTTAGTTAGTTATAAACAATAAAGTGTAATAATAATAATAATAATAATAATAATAATAATAATAATAATAATAATAATAATAATAATAATATTCATCAGGTTTACATGATTTGACATGAACAAGTTACAAACTAGTTTATATGGGTTCTGGACTCGTTTTGATGAGTTACAAAGTATATGATTAATAGACGTGTTGAGATAAATGGATGACAAAACAAACAAAAACATAAACTATCTTTGTCCTGCAGTTTTTGTATTGGGAGTTTCACTGAGTCAACTCAGACCTTGTGATAGTCAGAGAGCTGTGATCAGTTCCTGCTGGTTAATGGAGAAATCTTTTCGCCTTTTGTAAATGACGACTTCACCACTCCTCCCCACTTCCTTCATGTTCAGGGAGTGAGAAAACACTCCTGTGCAACTTCCCATCAGCCATACAATCATTCCAATACTTAAATGGGTTGATATGGTCATACTGTGTGCACTCCACAAAAAGTATATTTGGAGGGGAAAACTTCCAGTTTTCAGGGTGTTTTGCTGCAGATTGACACATCAACTGGTTGGTTCCTTCAGAAACAAGAAAGTCTTTTGCTTTGCGAGAATATAACTCAAGCATATATTGTTGTTCATGAGTTTAGCAAAAACAGAAAATCAACTTTTATTCTACTCTTTAGTCTTCATCCTCTTAATTGCTGAGTTCAGTTTTGTGACAATTTCCCAAAATGTTTTTCTTCCTCAAAGACTAATGACTATGGCAATAGTTTCAACTCCATTTTTTTGATTCATTAATAATGTATCTGTGTGTGTGTGTGTGCATGCGTGCGTGCGTGCGTGCGTGCGTGCGTGCGTGCGTGCGTGCGTCATCTGATGAATGGATTATTTCCTGTGGTAACTTCCCATGATGAAGCCTGTTAAAGTCTGTCTGGATCAATCACTGCTGTTGTTTTTCTCTCAGACAACAAACAAACTGTAAATCTTCAGCGCCTTCACCTATCGACAACGTCATCATCAAAGCTGAAACGAGGGAACCATGAAGCCTCAGTCTGACGGGACACGTCGGGACACTCAGATCAGGACTGTGCTGGACCTGGATGTGGATTCCAGATGGATCCCGGGAGCTTAGAGGGAATCACCTCACCAAGTACCTAAACACACCACTGTACCCCCTCCTGAGTTTTATGACCCCTGTTAACAGTCAAAGCAAACTGGCTGTTGTCAGGCTCATTATGTGCTTCACACTTCTTGACTTTCACAGGTTTGCTCTCTCTCACATTAGTTTAATGGAGAGGAGGCACAACGATTATTCTTCACATATTGTTATTGAAACATAAACTCTTGATTGAACAGGTTGCCAGTTATTGACAGTAACAGCATTTAAGTTACTTTTAATATAAGGTTTCACGTTTTTTATCCTCAAGCTTTTTGTTGTGGCTGGCCTTGTCACCCAAGACTGTTTTCTTAATTCTGCTGTTTGAGGTTCGGATTGTATGGCGACCATATCCAATGCACTGAATTTCTTTACTCCGGGGTTGTCGAACTCTCTTAAGTTTAGGAGCCTAATAAAAACCAATTTGATCAAGAATGAACCAGAACAGTAAAATGACAGTATAATAATCAATAAATAATCTACTGATAATAATCAAAAATATTTTCCATTTGTTTTGGTGCAAAATGCTATTTTGAACAATTCCTTGTAGTGCAAAATACAATGAAATGTCAATGTCAATTTGTTCTTTCCCTCATTCCTGGGGCCATAATGGTGTATTTGAGCACTGGACGTAGTTTGTTTGTTTGTCTATCCCTCTGTCTCTCTGTCTGTCTGTCTGTCTGTCTGTCTGTCTGTCTGTCTGTCTGTCTGTCTGCCTGTCTGTCTGTCTGTCTGTCTGTCTGTCAGTCTGTCTGTCTGTCTGTCTGTTTATTTGTTTGTTTGTTTGTTTGTTTGTTCGATTGTTTGTTTGTTTGTTTGTTTGTTTGTTTGTTTGTTTGTTTGTTTGTTTGTTTGTTTGTTTGTTTGTTTGTTTGTTCTCCCTAATGTGCTCTCATCTCTTTACCTCTGTGAACCCCGACCTCGTCGAGGCCGATGTTCTGCACCTGATTGTGGTTCTACTGGATGTTTCTGTTGTATTGTTAAGTGCAGTGAGAGGAACATGTTGCAGTTGGTGCTACAGAAATAAAATTGAGAATTGAACTTCTAAATATATCATCTTGATTTTTGTCCGAGCCTATTTTAAAAAAATATGTACAATGTACAACTTGAGGCTTACATCTACCACTTTTCAGATTTAATTGTCTCATTTCCTTTTTTAAGGCGAAGTATTCTTAATTACTAAGGACACCAAATTGCATTAAGGCTTTCCAAAAAAAAGCTCTACTCTAAAATATGATCTGAATTCATCTAAGACATGTTGGCTCCAAGCTGAGCTGCATTGAAGTGACAGAGGAGTGAAGGTGGTGTTGGACAGGTGTACAGCTTCTGCCACTGACTGGCTGTGAATTATTACTTCCTGCCGCATACTGAGGTACTTGACCTCTTTACGTCCGTGACTAAATGCTGTATTTGGCTGTAATCAGCCTGTTTGGAGGCAAATTAGTTAAACATGGTCGCTCCACTGAGATCTGTCTTTGATCAGTTCAAGCCTGAACAGCCCTCAGACCCTGTGCTCCACAATGCCTCGATGACGCTTGGACGCAATGGTATTTAAGTATATTTCTGGGTCTGGATTTTTCTCCATGAAGTTTGCATGTTCTGCCAGTGGATGCATAGGTTCTCTAAAAACCAATGACTAAGAAAAAGTGTATAGGTGTGAATGCGTCTCATTGGTTGTGGGTCAGTGGCCAAACACGGAGATTGACTGGAGACTCGTCCAGGATGTTTCCAGCCTTATTAAGCATCGAGTCAGCTGGGATCTGGATGGATGGATGGGTAGATGGATGGATGGATGGACATAGTTTGTATTATTAGTTGATGGATGGGTGATTGGGATGAATTGATTATTGAATGGGATAAGTAGATTGATGGATGTCTGTGGGATGAATGATGAATGTACAAATAAGAAGGGAGAGTTGTTGAGTGATGGATACAGAAGTTATACGGCCTTTCTAAGGGAAATCATGTAAACTTTGTCCTGAGAAAATACAATGACACTATAAAATCTATGAAAAAAACAATTATGGACAATTACTGTCTTGCAAACGTGCAGGTCTCTGTGTCTCTGTGTCTCTGTGTCTCTGTGTTTTGGAACAACAGCAAATGTTGAATAACTGCTGAGAAACCCAACTCCCAACTTCTCCTTACTCATAAATGACACATTCATACGGGTTACTCAAGAGCCCTCTTCTTGTAACCACAGCCCCTCCTCAAAGGCACTGTAAATCCTGTAAGAGTAAGTCGGTGACTTCCCCATTCTCAGTGCTGTAAGTGCATTAATAATAACAACATAAGGGACCAATGCTGGTCGACCTGTAGCAGCAGCTGAAGCGCACTCTGAGATTACCTCCAGCTTCATCATTAAAATGTCAATGATGCAGTGATTACAAGTCATCACAAAGAATCTGTCTTTGAAATTGCTTTTCTCCAATTATCTGTAAAACCAATAATGTTGTTGGCATTTGACGTGAAGACTGGAAAACATTTTAACATACTCCATTCATTAGTCCATCAGTATTGATTCAAGAGACAACAGTACATTTTTAGGCCGCACAGCGGTGCAGTGGTTCGCGCTCTCGCCTCACAGCAAGAAGGTCGTGGGTTCACGTAAGGCCTTAAGGCCTTGCATGTTCTCCCTGTGTGTGCGTGGGTTTTCTCAGGTTACTCTGGCTCCTTCCCACAGTCAAAAAACATGCATGTGAGGTTGATTGGGTGCCCTGCCCTCGCCACATAGTGAGCTGGGATCACCTCCAGCACCCCACGACCCTGAACAGAATAAGCAGGAGAGAAGATGGATGGATGGATGAATGGAGCAGATTCCAGGTTACGTGAGCGAAGACAGGATGCACTGTACAGGTCACCAGATGCCACAGACGTACACATATTCACACCTGTAGGGAATCTAGACTCACTACTTAGCCTCAAACACATGTTTTTAAACATTGAGAAGAAACCATAGAAAAGCCATGCGTGCACAGGAATAACATGCCAACTCTCCACGACTTGAACACATGACTGTCAAACAAAGATGTACAAAAATAATGTTATCGTCAGTATTGTTAGTATCAATAGTCATTGTTATTTTTTATCTGTTCAGGACAAAGTTAAAAGACATATTAATCATAGTAAAGAAATGAGAAATAAGAAAGAATGATAGTAGTGCTAGTTGCTGTGTTTTGAAAACGAGCGATAATGCCAGAAATATCTAAAAACATTTTTTTGTACAACATCACTGCTAAGCCTTAAATATGGTTCAATCATGAGGAATAAGATAAATTTAAATAACACATATTGTGATTTTTGTTGTATCACTTGGTGCTTGTGGTACTTTTACAAGAGTCAAATGTCTGACAGGCAGTCTTCTTCTTATTCCCACATAAAAACATTTTAGATGTTCTAGTTTGAGGATGTAGTACAATCTGTAACCCTTTGTGTGTGTCAGTCTTGAGAACAGATCAGATCTTCTCTTTTTTTCCCGCCTCTCAGAGGTCAAAGGTCAAATCAGTTCAACCTGCTCCCGCTATCTGCCCCTGCTGTGACAAAGCCACCAGGTCATTTCCTGTACAGGGGCAATAATGTCCTCAGTGCGCGCAGACGTCACCTGACAGTCGAGCTCTGGCCTTGTCATCAGCAGCTCTGACGTCAGGATGTTTTTTTTTTACCCCTCCTCCTCCTCCTCCTCCTCCTCCTAAATGTGAGTGACGATGCCATCCAGTTCAAAGTCACAGTGACAAAAGGAGCAGTGATTAAAGTGCTGACAGCCCCGATGTGTTTAGCAAGTAACTGAAAATGAAGCAGGAAGCACAGATAGGGATTCATCGGCGAGTTAAAATAAAAATTTTAAAAACTTAGGCTTTATTTTGGGTTCTCTTTGCAGAAAATAATGCAATAGATATATATGCAGATGCAATGATAAGTGATTTTCTTTGTGTACTGTCTAGTTTTGCCAAACTCACAAAAAATATTACGAATTGTGCAGACTTTAAACGGAAATTTTTTTTTATTTGTCATATGACAGAAAATGATCATTAAGACATGTAATCCACTGCTGTATTAAATCACTTCCTATGATAAAAGAAAATGAAGATCAACTTCAACAATATAATATTGTGGCTTTTCAGCCTTAATTTCTGTATTCACTGTTACCTGATTCTATACAGAAATAATTGTAATGTAGATGTACTTTGTGTTATACTTTGTGCATTAATCTGGAGTTTTTCATTATAAATGCAGGATAACAAAAAACATTAGTCACTGATAACACTTACTCGTCAATGGCCACTCTAAATGCTGTGAAATCACATTGCTACTGCCAATAAACAGGAACGAGTTACTCGTGTTACTTTGAACTCTCTCAACTTGGCCGGCATTCATAATGAGAAGATAATATGGCTGAGCTGTCAGCAACGCACCAGTGAGTCTTACAAAACTGAGTCACTCAACAAGGTGCATCGGCGTTACATCAGTTAGTTGGAGGAAGATGCTCTGTAATCTGGAGTTTCGCGATTCTTAACAGAAATGAATTAATGAACCGATGATGTCGAGAAGGAGGCAGCAACAAAGCAAGTGAGATGAACTGCAAGCATGCAGGCAGCTTTCCACTGCTCCAGTGAACAGGAGTTAAGTGAAAGAGTAACTACCTGGACAACAGTTTCTGCTGAATAAGACAGATCAGATCAGAGGAAACATCGGCTTCAGACAATGCTAATAATCTGAGTCATCAGAATAACATGACACTATAAAGATAATCTGAATTTAGTTCCTTCTTAGTCATAACTGAAAAATCCTCATTTTTGGGGGGGATTTGCTTACACTGTATTACATGTTGGTATGTTTACATGTTTTTATGTATATCTTTGGTCGTTCTACGTTATTATGTTCCTCAATGTACTTTGAATTGGCCCTTGTGGATTATTTTGAACAGAATTATCAAGCTCAGTATTGCAGGCTGTTGGATTCGATCCCAGCTCTCTATGGGCACCATGGGCATGACACCAGTCCATGACAGGGCAAACACAGAGGGAGACAAACACATATTCATATTCACACCGAAGGAAATTTAGAGTTAGTTGCTAAACGCACACGCATGATTTTGATATCAGATTATCTGGCGAAAACCAAAATATACTCAATATCAACTCCACACAGTAAGGCCCCAAGCTTAAGACAGACGTTAACCATTTACAGGAGGCCTGTTGTGTTTGTGCAATTTGCCTCCCGCTGCTCAATAATTGCTACAAAGACGTATAAATCAAGATATAATCTAAAATAATTACCAAGAATTTAACACGTCTCTGCGAGAGCGAAAGTGTCACGTGTCAAAATCCCAGGAATGTGGAAACATTACACGTGATGCTACGTGGTCAACACCTTAGCAGGAATCCGCTTCGACATTGATTTAAGTCCTGGCAGAAGAGACACTGTATTGCATTACTGTACTGTATGTGCTCTTATTCAGCATTATGTGTGTGTACAGTTAGTAAACTAGAAAGCAGTATGGCAGAGAGATGTGCAGAGTTACCATGCTGCACACAAGCGTGCCGTTTTACCCGGTACGAACACAAACGTTTACATAGAGCATAGAGAAACTGTTTCAATAAGTCACACAGTAGTTGTTCTGCAAATGGAAAAGTGTTGTCATCACTTGTAAAAGACCAGAGTTGTTTTTAGTTCTATTTGAGAAAATAATGACTCCACACTAGACTTCACATTTTGAACTCTAATATAAGTATACATGTAGTACATATAACTAGAGAAAAAGTGTTTATTTAAATTAGAATAAATCAATTATCTGCTCTGACAAGAATAATGAATTAAAAAGATATGTGTATAAATTCAACTTAGACGACAAACAAACATTTTTTTCCCAACATATATGTGAGTCACTTTGATTGAAAGCACTGTATCAATAAAACTGTACAAATAACATAAAATGGTCCAAAAACTATATGGTATTTCTCTTGTATTTTTCTTGCATCTTCAATGTCGTTGATTATTTACAGTGAATTCAACGTTTTCAAAATGTGCTATAAGCATAAGCAGGGGCAAAGAAAGGCTATATCTTTGCATGCAGACTTGAAGTACACAGTTCTTATTTGATTTGACCAGGCAATAAAATGCACACGTTGTTGATAAAGATTTGTACTTTGACTAAATTCTGAAACAAAATTCTGAAAACATTTAAGAAAAACTCTGATGAGAGGAAAAAACATTATTTAACACTCACCTTGAGTTGTAGTTGACCACCACTGGAGCTCTTGGAAGAAACATAAGTCCAAATGGGTCAGTAACTAATCACATTATAAATAGGTGAATGGATGTCAGTGGATACAACATAAATATGTCCAGATATATAACACGATGACTAAGCCAATGAAGAACTGCACGATGATGGAAATGTCACCTGTGTTTCAGTTATATTAAAAAAGACACATTAGTGCATTATAGTGTGATATTTTGTGGCAGAGCCTTCACCCTTCACCCAATGGGAAAGCAGCAGGTCTCAGTTTTAAAGGGTTCAGATTTGCAAGCAGGTCCTCATTAGTATAGGAACACAGGCACGTGCATGCATGCACACGCACACTACTTTTCATTCTGACAGGCTCATTACATCTACCCACAGATAAGACGAGACGAGACGAGCTGAGACGAGATGAGATATTTCTTTATTTATTCCACAATGGGGAAAAATCAAAAAATGACATGTAAAGTTTTGCTGCTTCATAAAGGCATGTCGCCATTTGATGACAGTGCAAACAGATCCACATACCCACAACAGGGGTTCAGCCAGTGCAGGCCCACACACGCACTCACTCACACACACACACACACACACACACACACACACACACACACACACACACACACACACACACACACACACACACACACACACACACACACACACACACAAGAGAAAGTGTGTGTGTTCCCATGCAGCTGCTCTGAGTTTGTCAATGTGACACTGTCAGAGTCACTGTTGACTCTGATCCCACAATGCATTTCTCACAATCTCACGGGGACCGCTTCATTTCATGATATTTTTGAACATAACTATATATAGTCAGTTAGTTATTTAGAGTACTCAGGAAAACCGATGCACGGACAGAAAGAATGTGCAATCTCCACAAAGAAAGATTTCCGAACACAATCCAAAACTCAACACTCAGCCTGGAGACATTGTCACTCTGACGCAGGAGTGCAAACCACTACATCACTGGGCAGGCCAACATCGTTCTTTTTATTATAAATCATTTTATTGCAGTTTTCATCAGTACCTCGGTGAGCAAGTGCAGCAATTAAAGCTCGCGTTGAGGGGCGGTACACAAAAGTTTGCACGATGCCTGCGAAAAAGAAAAATACTATACTAAATATTTTGCACCAATATTGAGTTGATACTTACTTTTCTCTGCAAATTTAGGCTTGTGTCAGTTTTGTAAGAATATACTGAATTAAACATAAACTTTAATTCATAATATACACATTTGTCTTTGTACTGAAACCAAGGAAAACATTTGTAGTCATCCCAAACAAAATTATATTCAAAGGTTGTTTTGCTGTCATGTTACTGACTAGTTTTTTTTTTTTAACTAAATTAATTTGATGTGACATGGTTCCATGATATTATCCTTTAGATTTTTCAGTTTGAGCCCAAAGTGTAGTCACTTTGTGTAACAAATGAAAGCGATCAGCCCATTACAGCCCTTTATAAGCTTAAAAAAATCAAGGAACATCATTCTGTGTCAATTTTTTCTTTAAGCAACATGTCCACAGTTGAACCGACGTTCCCATGTTGCTGAAAATAAAAGCAGGACATGACTTCATCTTTAAATCCAGGCAGGGATCTGCAGACGCATCAACCTCATGATAATAACTTGATACTAATTTCATCCTCCAGAAACTGAACCCCCCCCCCCATCATCAGCCAGCTTTCGTTTGATGCCGCAGAGGCCAGCTTGGCACCGCTCAGCCGTTACATGTTTTTTCCAGTCAGTGAGGGGCCGCGCTCCAGCCGGCTGGACGTCAGCAGCTGCATCACTGCGAGTCTCAGGACATCCAGCCTGATCAGATAGCTACAACGTGCCCTTCTCAGGCCCTCAGCACAGGCTTACAGGCAAGGTGTGGCTGGTTGACATCAGGTCAGACCTGCTGGCGCTCCGACATGAGCACATGCAAAGCCACACTCGGGTCCCATGAGGTCATTTCTCTCTTTGCCTTTTGTGCAGTTGTGTACCCAGGTGATTTGACCTTCTGACCTTTTGGAGTAAACCTCACATAAACAAAGACAGCAAGTGTGGACTATTGACCACCAGAGAGCAGACTAGCGGGAGGAAATCCCAGTTGACTGGACAAAAGGCAGATTACACCCAGGGCAGGGCATCGGTCTATTCCAGAGCAAACAGATATAGCTATGGTTCCCAAAGTGTGGGCTGTCGCCCTCTAGTGGGCCCTGGAGGTACTGAAGATGAACCGTGAGATGACCATTACAATGAGTTATGACAAGTTCAAAAAAAAATATAAGAGAGTTGTTTATTCTGTAATGAAGTTTTGGTATTTTGGGATGGTGGTACACACTGTTTACTGAAGGACAAGTCAAATTTATGTTAAGACCCTTTGCTCTCCCTTCACCCTCCAGTTCACCCCCCAAATGCACACATTGATGGCGGCAAGGGGCTTATTTCATCCAACAATTTGGGATTCAGAGTGTCACTGAATTGACACATGGACAGATGAGACTGAACCTCCATCCATCTTGTATACTGCCCAATCTTGATCCGCATCGCATGGTGCTGGAGCCAATCCCAGGTGAGGGGAGGACACACCCTGGACAGGTCACCAGTCCATCACAGAGAGACAGACAACCACACACACATTCACAACCTTCAGAGTCACCATTGAGCCTCTCATGCATGTTTTTGGACTGTGGGAGGAAACCGCATTACCCAGGGAATGTCACACAAGGAGAACATGCAAACTTCACACAGAAAGGCATTGGCCGGTATTTGAACAAGGACCTTTTCGCTGTGAGGCAAGAGCGCTAAGCACTGCACCAACCAAGTGGCCTGAGCGATAACCCACTGCACCAACTGACCCGTAGATTGACAATGTAGGTGAATATATATTTACAATATGTAAATGAGGAACCCCCCACCCCCCAGAACTATTTTATGTTATCTCTGTTGGCGAAAGTGAAAATGAAAATAAAAACATACAACATATCAAAAAAAAAAAAAGAAGAAGAGGATAACTTTGTGACTCTGGGGTAGTGAAATCTTTTTTTTTCTTTTTCTTAATCCTCATGCTTTGAACCACAAGATGGTGCTCTCATCCTTTCAAAGAGGACTCCTCTCCTCCTCTCAACTTGCACCAAAATGTGGATTCATGACTGGTGAAAAAGAGAAGAAAACATCTGGTTACATTTCAAAAACTGCATGTTTCCAAAATTATGCCGCATTCATGATCATATTTAGTGAGATTCAAACAATGACTTCCTCAGCTTTGATGGTTGTTTAACAGGTCTTCTTGTATCGTGTGAAAACAGTTGCTAGTAAACAGTATTGTTTGCTGCTTTAGTCTTTAGTCACTTGTGGATTTTGCTGAAGCAAACAATGACTGCGCGATGGAAGTATGCGGTTGACTGTTTTTCGGGCTGTGGCCCTCGTCGTCCTCTGAGAGAGGCTTTGGAGGGTCTCGCCCACATTAATCACCCTTTGCACAGTTTGCTGGGCTGAGATCGGGGAACAACTGGCAGCTGATGGGGAAAAAGACTGATACAAAATGAGATAAACTCTGCAGGGTTATCTCAAGAATAGCAAGAGTTGAAGCACGTTCAAATAACTCTGTCAGATACTATCACCAAACTCACAAGCCTTTTAACTTCCCACAAGTCCCGGAGTTAAAATAAATAAAACCTCAACAAAGTGGACCTGGACATACCTGAAGTGTTTTATTTTCTAATTGAATAGAATTTTTGGTAAAGAAAGATCAATAAGAGTATTGCTGGGATCAGATTAAAAGAAATGTAACATATCACAAGTGTTAAATCAGGAGATTTTTGAACTAACTGAAGTTGATTTCCTGTTTCAATTACGTCCCTGTGGATTTTGTCTGAGTCACATGGACCTCACCCCGAACGACTCACCAAGAACAACAATGACCTAGTGTGATGATGCCATTCCTTCAAACCTGTGAGGTCTGCTGATGGTCACATGTTGTCAAAGGCTTGAGGTCACTGTTGCACCTCTGACCCCCCCCCCCCCCCCCCCCCCATTAATGGTAAAGCCCCAGCTGGAAACCTGCACTGTAATTTTATAAGAAGTTTGGAGGAGGTGTTTCTGAGTGATTCCCTTTGTAAAGTTATCAGACTACATTACAATGAAACCAGTACTGATGATGTGAGATATTCTCCACCTGACACTGACATTGTGTTTTTCTTTCCAGTTTTGTTATTTTGTCAGCAGATGTTTGTGGGAAACAAAATTAAATAAAAATACCAGCATCGTTTTCATAAAACCTCATGGAGGCACACAGTCTGATGAAAATCCAAATAAAGTGTAGACCAGAGGTCCCCAACCTGTGGTGCGGACCCCCGTAGTCGCAAGAGCCTGCGGTTTTGCCTGCCCTGAGTTGTTGAAATTAAGTTTGCATGAATTAAAGAAACCCAGAATAAAATACGTTCTAGACTTGTCGGGCAGGACAGGGAAACTGCACATTGATTTTTATTTCAGGGGCTTCTTCTTTTTCTTTTTGTATGTTTATGAGCATGGCTATGGTCAGCAACATCTGACTTCACTGTACAGTTTAAGCAGATTGGTGAAAGGGTCAACAGTCTTGCTTAGAGGCACTCTAGGGGGCGTCAAGGGAATAAAGGTAAACCACTGGTTTGGAGCATATACAACGCCAGCAATCCATCCAAACAAGCCAACAATCATGTCTTTGGTTTGTGGAAGGAAGCAGGTGTGCTTGTAGAAAACCTTTTCAGCCACAGTGAAAACATGAAAAATTCACAGAGAACAGGATTGAATTTGAACCTGGACCCTCTTGCTGCGAGACAACGGTTCTAAACACTTCATACATGCGCGAATTACCTGCCTTCGCGTTTTATTTGTGGGCATTTGGCCCACTTAAAACTCATATTCTTTAGATTACAGTAAAGTTCAGAGCATAAATATAAAAGCTCCACATCACAGCCCACACACTCGTAGAGTGCAAACAGACTGAAGGATATCTTGCATCATCCAGACAGCAAGTGGAGATATATGCAGACATGGTGGTTTGTGGTTGTGTATCTGCAGGACATAGAAGAGTGGACTATTTGTGTTGGCGGAGGTCTGCGCTCTCTGAGGGCCCCTACAGTTTGTTCTGGTTTAATGTGAATTTTGACACCTTTGTGAAATGTGATAAATTCAGAATGAACTCAAAGACATGGCCGTCAATATTCCACTTTAACACGGGGCATACTCACCTAAACTATTAATACTCTACGTGTGTGTCATCTTAAAATTACTTTTGATATGTTATTGGTGAACTTTTTAACTTCCCACGTTCTTTTATCGTCTCTCTCTTCATGTAACCTACAGTATGTATGATAAATACAGTAGATGCAACATTTTAATGATTAGATAATAATTGCAGAGGAGTCCAGATAAAACTTACAAATCACTAAAGTAATTATTGAAGCAATCATGTAAAGATATAGAGTGAGGGTGGCTTTAATTGGCTTTGATAATTTCCCAACCCCATTGTACACATAAGAATTAAAATGAGCCTCAATATGCCAGCTCTTTTAGTTTGGTTGAGACATGCATGCTTGCATTTTTTGTATTACTGCTATATTGATAAAAAAAAATGAAATGCTCATTAGTAATTAAAATTCCTTATCTATTAAAATTCCTGATCCAATGACTGCCATCAGCAACCACTGTGCAACCTTTTCAATCATGTAACTGTACAGTGAATAATGTTTAATCCTGACTGAGTTCAGCTGTAAATGTAAATCACTGCAGACATTAACTTCCTCCTCCACCTCCACAAAAACATATTGAGGAGCCTTAATTGTTTTCCATGAGATTCGTTATTATGGACTCCAATAGATCCAAAGTCTGCAGCTAAAGTACACAACAGGATTTACCTTAAATTATGCAACCGCGTGTTTTACGTACATCTTTTTGAGTATGTGCATGTTTGTATCTTCATTCTTTGACCTGACAGTCTATGAAGCAGGAAATAATAAACATTCAATATAATCTTCAGGTTCTGTGGATTTGGTCCAGATCCAGAGCATTAAAAAGCCTGAGCTCTTTGAATTCCTTTGCAGAGTAAACTTGAGTGCTGATGACCCTGAGGGCATTAACTTTAAAAAAAATAGACGGTCAGATACACAAACACACACACACACACACACACACACACACACACACACACACACACACACACACACACACACACACACACACACACACACACACACACACACACACACACACACACACACACACACACACACACACACGTACGTATACACACACGTACGTATACACACACTGCGTATATGACAAAGCATTCCCAGACCCCGAAGCGCCTTAATGGAACAATTAAAGTCATAAAAAGCACCCAGAGTAGGAGAGCATGAAATTGTTCCTCATTTCAATGTTATCAGAGTCACACAGAGTTCAGATCTGGAAGGAAACAAAGCAAAACTTGGCCACTGACTGGGCCATGCTGCAGAAGTTCCTGCCATGCCAAAATCTCCATGTATGTTCCTCTTGAGACGGGTTGGACCAGGAGACATGCAAGTCATGTGAGTTCCACAAACAAATGCATCAAAACAAAGGGATCTACGCATTTTTTTTTACTTTTTTTTTGTGCTTGGTTCTGTTTCCTGTTTCCAGAAGTCAGGAACCAGTAAGGGCGTGCTGTGGAGGAGCAAGCCAAGGGTCTCTGTTAAATGACTATAGAGTGAGTTGCTGTTTTGCTGGAGAGTCGAAGCAGAACAGATGAGTGTCTCTGTCACCCCCACAGTGATCGCCTCACTCTTTAGCGGCACTCAGGTTTAGCTTTTACCTCCTTCAGCTCCCTGAAGCCATGATAGGTGTGTGGACCACTGTTGGCAGACCTTTCTGAATAGAAACACACACACTCACGTTATGGCCTGGAGTTCCTTTACTTCCTTCAAATCTCCATCTTTCCACTCTCTCTTTATCATTGCCCCTCTGGAAACTAGGTCAGTGTCAGTTCATGTCATTAGGATCTGCTCCAACCAACAGTGTGTGTGTGTGTGTGTGTGTGTGTGTGTGTGTGTGTGTGTGTGTGTGTGTGTGTGTGTGTGTGTGTGTGTGTGTGTGTGTGTGTGTGTGTGTGTGTGTGTGTGTGTGTGTGTGTGTGTGTGTGTGTGTGTGTGTGTGTGTGTGATCACGTTCAGTTAGCAGCCATGCTTATCTGCCACTTGGCTAAAGAACTTCCTTGAAAATGTTTGTTTTCATGCTTTGTGCCAGTGGATTCAACTGAAGTCTGCAGTGTGCGTGTGCGTGTGTGTGTGTGTGTGTGTGTGTGTGTGTGTGTGTGTCTGAGACATGGTGTTGATGAGGGGGTGGGGGATTCCAGGATTCTTGCACGAGGCAGCAGACAGATGTGGGAGACTTGAATCTAAACTGTTTGTTGGCCAACTTCAAAAGGCAACTTTTCCTCCAGTGTTTCTCTCTCTCTCTCTCTGCTTTCCATTCCTCTTCTGTTCCCTCACGCTCTGGCTGGTTTTTATTTTTTTGTTTTTTTCAAGCACAGGACAGAACTTGACCCAAAATTTGGAGTGATGTTTCCCTGAATGCCTTCCGTGCTGCAGGTTCTGCTTCGAGTTGTGGAGATCCCTGTGGTGTCCTCAACTGCTCTAGAAACATTGATCTTCGACATTTGATCATACTACCTTTAAACAGGCATCCTTCTTTAGAAGTTGTAAAACTTGAATCATTATTTGCATTATGAGCCTCTGAGGCCAATTCCTATAAACACTTAGAGGCAATAATAGCAGCTCCAAGCTCGCTTCTTAGAAATCCAAATAGTGTGATCAGCATTCATTTCCACCACTTCATCTATATGGTATATATTTATATTATAACCGGCTGCAGCAGCTATAGCATTGGGAAGTCGTGAATAATCAGTGCTTTCACTGATGATGATGATGATGATGATGATGATGATGATGATGATGATGATGATGATGATGATGATGATGAGTACAACTTCAGACTTTCCAAAGGAACTTCTCAACTGACACACATTGAATCATCTATGCTGTAAAAGCATTTTTAAAAATATACCAATGTTTTATGTATCTTCTGTCTCTGATTCGGTGCTCACTTTATCATTCTTTTATTCCAGCTAACAATTATTTTGATTGGTCTTTCTTCTTTTTATTCATCCTCACAGCCGATCATCTCCTGCCTGATTATTCATATTCCAGCTGACTTGTCCATGATTAGAGCCAAGGTTCTCAGCCATCACTTTTGTTAGACTCTTTTGGGTTGTCGGGGTGTAACACAAACAGGAAGGATATTCCGTGACTCATACTCAATGTGAAAGGCCACAACTAAACAAAGGAACAGTCAAAATGCTGTCAAACTCCAAGTCCAGCAAAAAAAAATAATAATTGAAATACGGTCTATAATTTCAGAACAATCAACTGAGAATCAGATGTCAGAATGTCCCAGCCCAAACCAACCCATCTTTTACCTTCTACACTGCTTCATCCATCTCAGAGTTGTAAGGTGCTTTTTCCACGGACAGGTCGAAGTCCATCACAGGACAAACACATGTTTTTGGACTGCAGGAGAAAACCTGAGGACCTGAAGGAAGCACATACAAGTTCTGTGAGATCATGGAAACTCACACAAAATAGGCCTCTAAGCCCAACCAGAGCAAGAAGCACTACACCACTCTGCAGCCCCCAACAGGTCCCAGCCCAGATTAAGGCCTCGTTTAGACAACAATGTTTTCAAGTGCAAACAGAAACTTTTTTGTTGCATTTTGGATGTCCGTTAACAGGACAATAATGCTCGGAGCCACTGAAAACTTTTTGAATCTGGCTCCCTAAATACTACACATGCACCCAGTAGATGGACAATAACAACAATGTTTTCCTCCAGAGTGTCATGACTCCCAGTCCATATTCTCCTGGGACTATGTAGTTTAATAGTTGAGATAATAGTTACCGTAATAGCAATCCATCTTCATCGTCCGTCCATTGGAATGTCCGTGAACTCTCTTTTGTTAATATTTATAGTGTGTCGTTCTTTGTGCACACGTTTCTGGTTCCATTATAAAAACAACCAATAGCACTCACTAGTGGCCTTACAGGAAAACTACATTGTTTTTAGCGTTTCTGCCATTTCAGTGTAAATTGACATTTTAAAAATGCAGCATTGTAAACGCAAAACTTTTCTAAAATCACAACGCAAAAACGATGCGTTTCCACTTGAAGCGTCATGAAAGCAGGGCTTGATCTTACAAAAGTGGTTCTCCCTGGTTTGTAACAATACATTGGGTAATAGGTGCAAAAATCAAAGATTTAAATACAATTTTTATATACATGCATATAATTTATTTTACCTTTGCCCAGAATGAATTCAACGGGACAATAAAATGGGGTTTTATGATGAAACCTTTCTTTTCTTGGTATTTAGTTAAAAAAAAAAACTGTATGAGAATATATGAAGAATTAAGGTTTTCAAAATAATGAGTATACATCCAGCAGTGTCGGTCCGTTTGAAAATCATTTTGGTGGAAACCTCTTTGCAGCTTCTTGATGTATTGCCACAGAATTCTGCAACCACATTCCTGGAAAATTAACCCTACTGACGTTTACGATGCCTTGACTTTTAATACGGTGTCATCAGCAGGTCAGAGTTATTACTTATACCTCAATATCTTCCTGATGAATGAGATAAGATTAAGAAAGGTATGCATGCTCACCTGTAACATGTTAACATTCAACTGTGTCCAGTATTTTTAAGCACCCGCATGAATAATGGGAAGCTTATTAACAGATATGTTCAGCTGACACGCCCCTAATGATTGCATCTTGGCACCGTCATGATCACATTATCATTCTTATGTTGGTATGTGGCACAAATCACCTGAAGGCGACTTCTCATGGCTGCCATTGTGGTCGTAAAGTCTTACACATACAGTTGAGTCTTTCCATGGGGAGTAAAGTCAATATCAACAGAACTCCAGGCTTAAGCTCTTTGTTTTCCTCTCCATCACTGATATCTTTTCATCCTTGTTGACAGCACTTTACCCCATCATCCTCCTCACCTCCTCTTCTGCACTCCCCTTTCTAACAGACGGTGTGTATGTATACTTGAATTTATGGTCTAGCCCTAGCCTAATAGAATCGCAATAATACCATTGTAGTATATTTCTCTGTGTCTGTTTTGTATGGCATGTGTTTATGGGTCTCTACATCTGTGAGTGTCTCTTGCAGATGGTGGCAGTGAACCACCAGCGGGAAAACTCAACAGGGAATGTTTTCCATCCCTAAGATGGTCAGATTTGTGTCTGTGGGGGTGGGGTGGGGTGGGGTGGGGATGTGGAGTGGGGGGGGGGCACCGACTCAGCATAAATCACAAGTGGAGGAGAGATAAGTAGGCAGCGAGACCAGCCTGGATACTATCCAGTGTGCCCCACAGGGCACCGTTCCTGTATAAATCTGTGTATGCAGACAGAGGGTGAGCACAATTTGACACGGACACCTGATGTCATGTTGAAGCTCGGCATCACAATCAACAATGAACCAGAGTGAACGTGTGAAAATGGGGCCATTTCATGAGAAACTGGGAAAGTTCTTCTTCCTTACTTCACCGAGTTTGTGTATAAGGAATACAATTTTTTCATGAAGCCACAGGTGAGAACATTCTCAAGCTTTATTTCTTGAAGGATTAGGATTACCTGTAAGAAAGCTTCTGAGTCCCCTCTCTGATCTCAGATTTGCCAAAACATTATGGTAAGGCCATATGGCGCCAGACACGGGCCCTCTCAACAGAGCCATGAAGCAACCAATAGTGTAATAATGTCCCGTAACGACAATAATAATATCGCAGAAAAGCACTGGTTGGATATCACGCTATCTCAACATATAGTGAAACTAGCAGGACTTTTGATTAATCTTAACAGACTCAGTCGGATAGCTACAAAAGAGAAGATTATTAAGAAGTTATTGGCTTAGTGCACATCAGTCCATACGTTTGTTGGATTTTATGGTCAGTGACTATTGTTTCCATATGCATGTCCAACAATTACAAAGACTGATACCAGTCAATTAAATGGGAAGTCATGTATCAGGACTGATTATCTTAGCTTAATTGAATGATTAGAGAGATGGGGAAAGTTAAAACATGGCATCTGTGTAACTAAAGCTATAGCTCTGTGTCGAATCCTATATTAATGGAAGCTATGTACATAATCTCCAAAGCTAAAGCAGCTGTGTGGAGACACCGCAAAGAGAAACCAGTGACAGGTTGCATTTTATTCTATCCAATGTGAGAGTTTTAGGGCTATGAAGTAAGAATTCTACATGGAAGTGAGCGATAATGCCAGAATGAAGTCTGCAACAAACAACCCCAACAAGAGTCAGATCAGTTATATTCTATACATTATATTAGATACTCCTCCACAGTAAGAATATCAGGAAACTAAAGATGATTACGTGTTTTCTAAAACTATACTCACAACAGAATTGCACCTGACCACAGATATCCCTCAGCAGTGAATGAAGCATGAAAAACAGTATTTACATTGGAGCAGTCGCAAAGGGAATGACGTGTGAGGGATATAATTACAAACTGTCTGGAGGGTTTTGCGCTGGCATATTTTTGCATCGGCTTCCATGAAAGGACTTTTGTGTTTAAAGGTAACTAATTAGTAGTGATCATACGAAACAAGCATAAACCTTTGTTCTCTCCCTCACATTCTCCTCAGCCGAGACAACAGCCGCTCAGGTGTGTTTCCTTGTCATTTTCTGTGTTACTGAAAGCAGGGCATGTCACACACATATATGAGTGTACGTATACAACTTATTGGATCGCTGTATCTTTATGCTTCATCTGACTTCACAGTGAACTGGAGATAAGATAAGTCCTCAAACTCAAACTCGAACAAGGTTTTTTAATCATTTGAAACAGGGTTAGTAAGAGACCTGAAGCAGTGCTGGGAGAACTATTTAGTGTCACCTTACGACAGCACCTCAGTAATTATCTTCCTTTTTTCCATTCTGATATTTCACATTTTAATTCCCTTTAATCTGTCTTCTATTAAATGTGTGAGTTGACCTTCTTCACAAGCTAGCAGACTCAAATGTATTTATTCATCTCTCTAAGATCAATTTTAAAAATGATTATGTTAGAGATCTAGCATGGACAGGCAGTTCAGAATTTTACTCCATTCATTGGAGGTGTTCAGATATATTGTCCCGTCTTCTCTGTCAGGAATGACGCCAAAGAGCATGAGAGTTGAGAAACATCCCAGCCGAGCACACCAGCTATTAAACTCTGCTCCCAGCACATTTGGAGATGACTCATACTGCCAACCTCGTGTTTCTCATCCTCTCCTCCTGCTACTCCTCCCTATAGATGTTGCTTGAAAGAGGCATCTGCACTGCTAAAGGGACCAATTACAACTTTTTATGGCTTAAAAAATTGTCTTTTACTCTTCTGGGGAAACTTTTTTTAGTTTTTTCAAAGGAAAGGAGTTCACGCAGTGCATAGGTACATAGTATGAAAAAAGATCCATTTGGAGAGGAGAGAGGATTCCTCTGAATTATTTTGTGGTTATGTTTGACTTTGTGCTGCAGCGGTGCATTGTATATGTGCAGGGTGTGTTAGTTAGGAGGACCATATGTGATAGTGGAAGGCCAAGCCCAAACAGTTGGTTGGATTCCATCATTATATTATTCTCATAACAGTAAAAAAAAAAAAAGATCTGAAGGCCAAACATTTGACTCACATGTAACCTCATTACACACATGTATAGAGATCGTGTGTGTGTGTGTGTGTGTGTGTGTGTGTGTGTGTGTGTGTGTGTGTGTGTGTGTGTGTGTGCGTGTGTGTGTGTGTGTGTGTGTGTGTGTGGTGTGAGGGAGTGAGAGAGGGGGGGAGGGGGGTTCTCATTTCTGCTGCAGCTCATTTTCTTGAAATATTTCACATGAATATTGGCAGCAGTTGTGCTCCAGAAGACAAAAGGAAATGAACCGTAGCTGCCGGAGCCAAAGACAACATACAGTGTGAGAAAGCCTCGCTACAGTTTCTGCTCATGGCAAAGAGATACAATCTCAATCTAAGCTATTAAAAACCTGCCTTTGGATGTATGAAACACATAAGGCAAAGGGATGACTGGGTGAAGAAGTATTTGCGATGCAGGAAAAACTGGCCGCAGCCATATTGAACCAAGCGACATACTGTATAAAACACGACTTACACATTTTTTTTTCTTGTGACAAGAAAGGACAAGGAATATTTCCCCCACACAATCAGGCTTCAATCTAAAAAATGTTTGGTTGACATCTGTTTCGGTCTCACTATTTCAGGCTTTTTAGTCGAGCCATTTCAGGAAGAAGGGATAAACATTCCCTAAAATGAAGCCCACGCTCAGTTTCGAAGCGTGTGGGGATTAACTGAGTAAAAGCTCGGGGTGAGACATGGAGGTGGGTGGGGTGTAGTCTTACTGTAAATGACAGCACCTCTGTGTCGAGCAGGAGCAAGGGGCAACCCCGCTGCTTCTGGCATTGGCTCGCTCTCTCCCACACTGCGTCTCGTTGATGGGAACGATGACTTTACGCTTCTCCAGAAACAGTCAACTGAGCGCTGACATTACGTCACCAGTGCTGTGTTTGAGTGTTCTTGCATCTGTGCAGTCATTTTGCGTCATCAAGACCGTAATTGAGGACATCTGAGATCAATTCTTTATGTTGCTAAAAGAAAGTTAAAGATAAAGATATAGTAAAAGATATTAGATGTGATTGATGGAATGACAGGATAGAATTCGGGGAAGCTAATCTGGACTCCAAATTTTATTGCAGATGCGTGTAATGAACAGCGAAAGCGGTATTTGTGCTCGTAAAAATTATGTTGCGGATGTCTGATTGCCATTAAATGTTAGAACACTTGGTCAGGACAACACTGGAACAATATCTTGCAACAAGAAAGCACAAAGCTCCTTTAATGTCAAACTATTTTCCCGAGGACAGCACATGGGTGAAAATAATTTAATAACTCCCTCAAGTGACAGAAGAAAAAAAGCAGCAACCAACCAAACCCTGCTGATGCCCAACATCAAGCCAGAAATCAGTCTGTGGTTCCCTTCAGCACATCCCAAAAGCGCTCATCGTCAGCCTCCACCCAGGTCGCGCTTATGTTGCCGAGGTTGATCTCAGTTATGCTCTGAGTGCAAGTGGAGGCTCCAAGACAAGCGGGGAGAGGCCGTCTTACTGTCAAAACAACAACTCCAATCAACGGCGGCCACTTCTGCCCTCTGCTTCTCCCTCCAACTCTTTCATTCTTTCAAAAGGACCTTTTGACCTCCGGACCTCTGTCTCACTTCACACACATAACATTTACAGTAACCATTCCTCTATCGTCTCAAACCAGGGCGAACAATCAGATAAGTTTTAGGTCTCGTTTACATTCACATTCACCAAACAGGACTTTTGGAGCACAGGAATGTGGGCTCAGATCATAATTCAGTGACAGGATGATGATAATGTGAGAGAGTGCAATATATTGGATGGACATTTTATCAAGAAGTCTGGCTGAAAGCAGAGAGAAGAAATGTTAAGTACTTAGAGATAGGGTGGGGGAGATCTGACAGTAAGCGTCATTAATAATTGCTCCGAGGAGAGGTAACACGAGCTCGGTGAAATAAAACTAATATGTGCATTCAGTAAAGAGTTCAGGGTTGGCTTTGTGATTGGTGACCAACAGGGATCAAGGAAACAGTTTTAAAACAAATAAAACAAGTTGAATAGTTGATATGAATCTTCTTTCTTTATTCGATGAAGAAATAAAAGTGGATAATTACATTGCACTAATCCTTCACTCAGCTGTATATGTGTTACAGTAGTGGGAGCAGGAATGTGAAATGCAGTAATGTGAAAGCAGTGTGATACTTTAGATAACGGAAGAAATATACTCATTTAAAGTAAATATTCCTTAAAGTAGCAAAAAATATATTTCTATCTATAACCCTGCTGAAAAAGTGTCATGTTATCTGACATATTGGAAACATTGTTTTAAAAAGTCTCCACAGGAACTCATGTGTAAAAACTAAAAAATTGTTGGTATGTAAATTAAAAAAATATTCTGTCATCTCAAATTGGGAAAGAATCTATTATGAATTCATCAGTAATGCAACTTATTAAAACTGTATTAAAAGAACTGAGAAATGATACATACAACAAAGAGAAGTTGAATAGCTGACATTGTGATTTGATATAAACCTGATTAAATCCATGCAAGAAAATAAAGAGAGAGTCAAACGGGATCAGTGAGCACATTTAGAGCTTATCGGTGTGACCCTGTGCCATCAACATGGAATAATCAAAAACAGCCACACTCAGAAGTGCAGTCTTGGGGACAAAACTACAATTAAGCGCACAGCTTTTCTTTCTAGAAGCACTAAGCTGCAGAGGTCATTGGGTTTATGTGTCCCAGTACAGTTACTGTAGGCGAGGTGGCCTTTCTGTGTGGAGATTGCATGTTCCCCCGAGTTTTCCCCAGGTACTAGTGAGTGAGTGAGTGAGGGAGAGAGAGAGAGAGAGAGAGAGAGAGAGAGAGAGACTGTCTCTGTTTGCCCTGTGTACCTTGACATCACACAAAGTCAGCTGGGATCAATCAAAATGGATTAACTTCTATATGAGGTCAACATATGGATTTCTGTCCCAATATAATCATTTTAATTTCTACCTACAACTGATAGTTTTGAAATGATACACCCTTCTAGTAAAATAAAAATGGAAAATATGTGAAACAAAGTAATATGGGAAAATCCCCTTCACTCCTCCTCTTCAGCGTTAACTCCTTCACGTTGGCCTGAACTTGGTACCTATAGGCGATTTCATTTTTGTGCAATGACTAAGAAGATAAGTTGCGGCTTCAGCCACGAAGCAATAAAAACAAGGTGTAAGCCTAAGACAGGTCAAGGGTAGCATGGACATAAATAAAGTGAAAGCAGAGGTGCTTCGTGAGGACAGTGTTTAGTGAACGTGAACTATGTGGAGGCTATTGGAAGGAAACCTGCAGAATTGCACAGCGGCTGCACTCTGGGTGCTTCCTGACATTTCCTGGCAGATTGAGGATTCTTGGCAGTCTGCTCAGGAGTAAACGTGGTCTTGTCAACTGTAATGGGGAGGCCTTCCAAAGGGCAGGACTTTCCAAAGAGAGAGAGAGAGAGAGAGAGAGAGAGAGAGAGAGAGAGAGAGAGAGAGAGAGAGACAGGAGATCAGCATTGTTGAGACTACATTTGGGGTAGTGGGCAAACTTCCAGTTGTGGATGTCAGCAGGCTTAATGGAGATGCGTGTCTGAACCTGAGTGTCGCAGGATGGATAAGAAAAGCAGGGAAGCTGAGTTGATGTGCACACGCTGATGAGCCACAATAACGTCCCAAATGAGAGGTTTCTCAGTTTGGAGGCACCTGTCATACATATTAGGGAGTATTAGAAAGTTAACTGACAGTACTTTGAGAGGATGTGTTGGACGCAGGAAGATGTTTAGGTGAAAAGAGCTGAATAAAGTGACGTGTGTTCTCAGGATGTATTCGTATGAGGTGGTTGGTTTCTAACAAAAAGTGAACTACTTACACCTGCTCCCTGAAATCATGTACAGTGGACACAATCAAAACTTGACCATGGAGCAGCCTCGCCTAATGAATCACGTTTCACTGTCTCTCTGTCATATTTGCGTCGTACACCTAGTTGTGTGCGTCTGCATCACATTCCAAGAGGAAGACAAGTGAAAACTAATCAATCTAAAGGTTTGTTCATCTCTGAATGGGCTGCGCGTTCCAAGGAAATGAGCTTGAGAAGGAGAGTTTGGCTTAAGTTAAAAGGTAAATTGGCAAGCCAACAAAGGGCGAGGCAAAGCTTTAAGAACTGGTCCATTGGGAGGCTTTATATTAACAAGTTGAAGATGACAAATTTCAAGCTGTCTCCTCGGCCTCCAAAGTTACAAATTCTTTCACGCACCTGTGAGATGTGCTGATAAAAGCTGCCGTCTTAATTGGAACAATTCCACAAGCTGTCCGCCCAGTAAACAACTTCAGATGTCTTGTCAAATCAAAGTCTCAAATTGACAAGGATCTTTTTATAATAGTTATTTTGCATGTCTGGTCTAGACCACTCTCTATAGGAAAATGGGAGCTTGCTGTATAATTGATGGGAACGTTTATTTTTTAAAGAACACTGTGAATACAGATGCTGACAAAAGTTGAGAAGTCAAGAAGCTCATTGAAATGTATGGTTTAATGTACATCTCTATTTCAAATACATCTAACCAAATCGATAACTTTCACAAATGTAACTACATGTGAAAGGCGTTTGTTGGAGCAGCTGGCATTCACCAGTTTTCTTTCTTACAAAAGAGAAGGGGAAAAGAGTTCAGTGCTGCATGTTGCACAATGATGAGAGTCTGCACAAATGGAAAATCCACTGTTTTGTCTGAAAACTTGTGCTTGAAAAACTTCTACGGTGATCATATCTCACTGCACTTTTGTTTAGGTCAAACCTATTAAATCCAACATTTCTGCATGAACACATAATCCTAAGAATAAGAACAGGTGTGTGCTGTGTTTGGACACGTTTAGGATCAAGAGAATGTGAATAGAGGAGAGAATAGAGAGAAGCTGATAGTAAAAAAAAAAAAAAAAAAAACGAGCTCAGAGAAATACTCTGTGTCACGAGGTCTTCCTCAGTTTTAGAGTGATAGCAAACCCGAGAGAGGAGCCAGGCAGAGTCTCTATTTGCAGGGTGTGGCTGCAGACATGAAGCAGTGTGTGTGTGTGAAAACTACTGCTGCACTGGACAGAAATTCCTCAAATCATACAGTGTGCACAGTGTAAATATTTGCTCGACATACAGCATAAAGAGGAATTAAACAGATTCATATGCTCTATCTTCTGTGGGAGGGAAAATATACCGTTTATAAATATCATTTTATGAATCCATGGCAAGGCAAGTTTATTTATAAAGCACTATTTAGGCAGGAGCTTGGAAAGACATTAGAATAACTAATGTTATAGATTATCACACTTCATTAAAGTTTTGTATATTGTTTATCATCACTTGCCAAAACATTTCAACCAAAGTTACCTGCCTTTAATTTTTATTGTCATTACTAATTGTAATCTATGGTATTTAAAAAAAAAATCTTTATAGGTATTGGTAATAATGTGATACACAGAGGCTCTTTTAAAGCGGTTTCACACACACACACACACACACACACACACACACACACACACACACACACACACACACACACACACACACACACACACACACACTGGTTGGTGGGTTTGAATTTAATTGAGTGTTTGTTGTTTTGTTTTTTCTCCATGTCTACTGTTTGGAAAACTTCAGGATTTTTTCAAAGCACCAGAACATCACAGGGGTGGGAGTAATTGTTTACACATTCACACGTTACTCTAATTAAGTACAACTCAATTAGAGAAATTCTTCTTTCGTGAGCGTTTCTATTTCTACTCCAAAATCCAATTCACACCATGTTATCTACTTTATTTTGGAAATATCAAGTTGCTAGTCAGAATAGGGTTTAATTTAAATATTTGAATCTTGGGAGCAAAATCTTTCAAGCCAATAACTTTAAACTTTTGAAAAGTCACAATTTAACGATAGAATATTTATACAGGTAATTTCACTCAAATGCCTGCTACAGATAATACAATTCATTGCACTTAAAAGGTTTATGAGAAAGGTACTTTCTACTTTTAGCTGATTAATCTTTTTGAAACCATTGAAAGCAATGCAATATTGGTTGTACTTGAGTACTTTTAGTCAGTATTACTTCTGTTTATCTGCTTGCATTGATAAATTAAAATGTCACAGTATTGTAGGGGTGTGAAACTCCTTATTTCAGACGCCACAACTGATCTTGAGTGGGCAGTACCAGTAAAATGCTAATGTAAAAAAAAAAAGAACCACATCCACAAATATTTTCTATTTGTTCTTATGAGAAGAAGTACAAAAATACAACATTTTGATTGAATATCTGTGTGTAAAGTGAAATTTCAACATGATCAGATATCTAATGACACCTGCTGCAAAATGAAGTGAAAAGTCCAAAAATCATAGTCTTGATTTACTAAGATCCTTTATAATAATTGCAGGTTTGCGGATCTAGACTGTGCTTAAAGTTTGCACTTGTGGTTTGTTGATTATCAGCAAAGAATCATATCATGAATCATTTCACCTGTAAAGAATATCCAAGTGAGGAGTTTTGAGTGTTTTAATCCTGAGAACGATCTGCTGGAAATAGTGAAGATTTAATGTTTGTTTGGTTGAGTTCCGCATAGAGTGATTAAATGCAGTGCTGTGCCCCCCAAAACACAAAATAAAATGTGATACCGTGGACATACACGTGTAGATCCAGGAAGTAATCGAGTATATCAAAGAAAAAAAGAAAATAAATAGACAATGCGATAGAGAAGGAAAGGAGACCATTAGACGCTTTATGAAAGTATTGCGATGAGTCAGACCAGCGCTCAGCTACATTAACAGGATCTCGTTTTATGCAAATGAGCTCCGGGCAGCTTCGGGCGATGCAACTCAATGCAGCTTCAATCGCGCAGCACCACACCCAGCATGCACGGCGGTTCGTTTCACATAGACAATGAATGGGATGCGAGAAATTGACAGATCCTGTGGACACATACCTTCAGTCTGCGCTGCAGATGGATTAATTGCGTTACAATTGTTAATCACGTCATGATGATGGATTAATCTGCATTAATCTATATTAACAGCAATACCCTTTTTTTTTTACTTTTCCACTCAAGTCCTCTGGGGGCCCGTTCTTGGCCCTCGAGCCTTATGTTTGACACCTCTGCTGTATGAATGATACCACCTCCCACCACAAATCACCACACAGTGAACAGGTGGATTGCTATTAAAGGTGCAAAGGATCATGAGAGTCTTCTTCCTGGCCTACATCTTTTTCTTTTTTTGGTTTTTTCCAGGCTGATGTTATTGTAACAGTGAAATCTCCAAAGCAGAAAGTCCTGACTCCAGTTGCATTTTTGAACTCCAGCTTTTGTATCGCGAGAGCAGAGAGAGAGAGAGAGAGAGAGAGAGAGAGAGAGAGAGAGAGAGAGAGAGAGAGAGAGAGAGAGAGAGAGAGAGAGAGAAAGTTTTGGAGAAAGTTGAGCTGAGCAGGGATGAGGGACGAGCTGTGCAGAGAAGGAGAGACTCTGAGTTTTGCGCCTCTCTCATCCTGAGGAATGCGTCAGCGTCTCTGAACGATCCGCGCAAACTCCTTCGCGCGCTGTTGGATGCGCAAGAGCAGACTCCAAAAAGTTACGATGCGCATCTATTTATAGCAGCTCTGCGAAAGGTTTCAGTGACTTTTCTTCTTCTGTCCCCAACGATTTATTCAGCAGTACCTGTAAGTAAAAGTGAAGCAGTCCTCTGTTCGGTCTCAGGCGACTCTCCTCTATCTGGAGACAAGGTAAAGAAGTGACGCATGCGATGCACTTTCGTTTGCATGTTTTCATTTTTACACTCTTTGGCTAAAATAAGTTCTGACTCATTATTGGAAGAAAGCCAAATAAATGCAGGAGTTACTTTTGTGCGCATTTTTTTATCATTATTTTTTTTTTATTTCCAGTTGCTTCTCCTGCTTAAATAAGTCCTGGTTTTGTTTTGTTTTTGTTTTTTGTTTTTGTTTTTGTTTGTTTTGCAGCTTGGCTCCAGACTGCAGAGGTCGACCCAGCTCGGAAAGTAAATAGGAAGATTTTTTATTGGTATTATTTTTTAATTATTATTCTACCGATCACTGGAGGTGCACGGAGTGGATATGCCGGACTGTAAACGTGGAGGACGGCTGCTGCAATTGTCCGTGGCTCTGGTGGCCCTGCTGGCGCTCTGCGACGTCCTGCTGGACGCCGCAGAGCTGCTGGAGACCGGGGACACCGAGGTGGTCACCAAGCAGACCGACACTAGAGCCAGCAGGGCCAAGAGGAGGGGAGGCTCGGACGTCCTCAGAGGGTAATGTGACATTTATACCTTTTTCTGTTTTTTGAAACTTAGACTATTCTGCTGAAAGAGGCATAGATCAGGGTATAATCCACGCTGCTCAAAGCTGGTGGAGCACCAACTATATCACCACCTGCAGAAACCTAATCAAACCATCATCGGTACAATTTAGACCACCATCTGACCAACAGAGACTTTCATAAAACCAACAGATGAACAACAAAAGAGCACAAGTCAGTATCTGACCAGCTTCGGATCAACATAGACCAGCCTCGACTAGCAATCCGAAAGACACCGGAAGCTGCATATGGAGGCAGCAAACCAACCCACACTAACATCAGAACATCAGAACATCATAAAACATCGTCAGACTGGGATAAAGTAGAATAAACCAATGGCAGAACCAGCATAGACCACTATATAACAGCATAGACCAGCAACAGATGGGTATAGAGCAACATTAGACCAGCATCAAACCAGCTTACATCAACTTGAGACCCACATAAATATGCAGCCATCATCATCAGACTGGCTTAAAATAGATTAGACCAATGTCAAAACCAGCATGTACCAGCAACAAATGGGCATAGACCAGGACACAGACCAGAATCAAACCACTTTACACCAGTATGAAATATCAGAATCACATAGAGCAGCATCAGACAGCTTTAACCAGGATCACTCATCAAAAAAGCATAGACAAGACCTGCATATATCAAAATCACACCAGTAAAAAAAACATACCAAATACACAGACCAGCAGGGACTGAGATTAATCCAACATCAAACTAGCATAGACGATCTTAAACCAGCATCAGAACAACATGAACCAACATAAACCAGCACTCGACCAGCATCAGAGCAGAATAAATTAGCAAAAGAACAGCAGCAAAACAAGCATAACCAAGCATAAGGTAACATACACCCCTCTAGACGAGAATGAGAAACCAGTAGAGACCAGCATCACACCATTATTGACCTGCAGAGATGAGCATAGACTTCCAACAGAACAGCATAGATCTGCCCTGAGCAGAGCAATAAAATTATGCAGTTTTTCTTGGTTTTGGACACACTCACACTCCTCCACACTCAATTTAGTATAAATGAGCAGCTTCTCAGTTGGTTTTATTCACGGTTTGGAGCAGGTGTCTCTTTTTCTCACTTAGAGCTCATGCACACTGAATGTCAGAAAACCTTCTTTTTCTGGAAATGTGTGTTATTTTGTGATTCTAATAAGGCAGACTGATAGACAGGAGTGACACTGTCTCTGATGGGAAGGTTTGAGCAGAGTTTAGTAATTAAGCACTGGCAAGAATATCACATTCCTGCTGACTGCAATAATAAATTACATCCAAACAAAGGAGGCCATTGGTCGTGTGTGGCTGTGGCAGAGGGAGAGAAAGAAAGAGAGAGAGAGAGAGAAAGAGAGAGAGAGAGAGAGGGAGAGACTAACAGCCTTAACCTATTGCTAGCCAAAAACACCACACCCCAGTTGTGGATAAATCACATCTGCAGCTGTACACAGTGGGCCACTGCTGGAGAGGTTCTGTGTGTGCATGTGAGAGTGTCGAGAGCAAAGGAGAGAGCGAGAAAGAGAGAGAGAGACAGAGAGAGAGGGAGAGGGGGGGAAAAAGACAGACAGAAGGGAGGCCATAAAGAAAAGAAAGGACGTCTGTGTCCAGTGATGACAGCAAACAGCTGATGAAGGTCACACAGTAGACAGCTCAATGAGCATTCTCCACAGGCATTTTTATTTGACATGCTTCACGTTAATCTATCAGAACATCTGGGTTCAGAGGCAGGAAGTGCATACAGGCAGCACACTGTGTCAGGCTGACTTACCACTGCTTCAAACATCCAAGTGACTTCATTATTCCCTTCACGGATCTGTTTTAAGTTACAATGTACATTAGTTATGCTGACCTCAGGGGGCATGTATGCCCTGTAGGTGATTACAAGGTCACGTATGTAGACTCGTCTCAGACCTGTAGGTGGCAGGATGGCCCAGGTGCTCATGCTCCCGCTACTTTATAGAATTTTTTATTATTTTTTTCACAGGTGCATTCCTAAAAATTCTTCTGGGAAGTGTATGCCAGACCGAGCTCGTCAGTGGCGAGATCTCTGCAAGTAGCACATTATAGCACGGTCCAGTGGTTTCCAATCTGGTTCCACACCGGGTCACAAGATGACTTTAATGGTTCATTAGATACTTGCACTCCGAAGAAATAATGCCATATAATTTGTCTCTACATGATTATCTTGGGAAATACCACAGTTTTTACTGTTTGGAGACTTTGACAGAGGAAATACTCACTGCAGTTAGGAAGTCATGACTCTTATGATTAGAGGTCATGAGAAGGGTTTGCTTTTTTTAAGTGGTGAGGAGCCATAAAGTTTGGCAACCTCCGGCCAAGTGCATGACAAATTGTTGCTGCTATGTTGTTGCACAACATATTTGTCTTTCAAACTAGTGGACATTGATGGATGTGAAAGCACTTTTTTTTTTTAATTTTTTTATGTTTTTTGTGAGAATCTGTGCGTTTCACAATAAATATGACCAGATTTGGACTGACAAGTTATGAGTTTGAACCTCTGAGCCCTGCTGCCAATGTTGGTTCTGCTGGAGTGTCCATGAGCAATGTGCCATTACTCTGATGAAATGTTGTGCAGTTGGACCACAGTTGAGAGTTGAACAACAGATGGTGCTATTAGCCATAACGACTGTAAAGCAATTTAATTCAAATCATTGATGTGTGTGTGTGTGAATAAAATGGACTAGATTTGAGGTTTAGTGTAACTGTGTAACATGGAAAATTACATCTATTCACAGACCAAATGTTTGTGGCTCAAGAAACAACGCCTACTGCTGCCCCGGCTGGAAGACTCTGACTGGAGGAAATCAGTGCATTGTTCGTGAGTATCAACTCCATTACTCTCCTGTCACTGTCCTATCAGAACAGGCAGAAGTTTTAATCCATCACCCTGATTTTTTTTAAGCTCTTCAGGCTATTGTTGATTTACATTTTCATCATTCTTACATTTAATAAGAGGTAGTGGTGGCTAAGAAATTAAGAAAGCACGCGTGTCACAAGAGGTTTGCTGATTTAAAACCTCCTGCTGAAGGGCCTCATGACATGGCTAACAACATGTTAACATGAAAAACACTTTAACACACCAGATGGTATTTTTTTCCAGTTTGTGTCAGGACCAAGAACAATTGTTGAGACAAGGTTTGCGGTAAGCAGATGGTTTGAATGTCTTTAAAAAGACAGCAGGCATTTAGTCACCTTAGTTTCAGCTACTTGACCGTCTCAGTAATTATTAGATAATGTTTTGTGCTGAAGGATGTGTGCTGTGATTGGCTAGAGCCTCCGTGGCCATGACCACAGAGTTCTACACACTGATTGAGGGTGATTTGAGTCACTAATTAGCCTCAAATGTATATTTTTGGACTCTGGAAGAGTCACAGTACATGGAGAATACCCACACATATACAGAGAGAACATGCAAACAGTATGGTCCCCAACTTGATATGAACATGGGATACTGGACTTAAGTCCATTAGCATAAGAAAGATTGAGTGCTACACAAAGAGTTAAATACCTGAGCTCCCCACTATTTAGTTAGACTAGCCAGCCTAGTCAAGTAAACAGCATAAACTGATGAAGCCACTTAGATAAGGGCTGAAGACAGAAGACCAAGTTCAGTTGACCTGGTTCAGTTGCATTGAGATACCTCCTACCTGGACAAATGATAATATGCGTGGACATAACCTGTGATATTAAAACCATGTGACCCTCTGAAAAAGGGTCATTAACTCAAATATATAGTTTTGTCCCGTTAGTTTTCTAAATCTTTGTATTTATTCAACCTCTCTCTTACTTACTCCCTCGGTAGAAAGGAAAGTCTGAGGAGCTGTAGACTTGTGTGGTTGCAGTCTGGCTGGCGAGCTGGTTGGACGCTTGTTTCAGCTTTAATGACATTGTTTAGCAGTGGGGTTCATGGAGTAGGGGTCAATGGCTGGACTCTACCTGATGTGAGCTGGGAGCAGTGGACCATGCCAACAACAGTCAGTGGGAAACAGAACAACTGAGCTAAAGCTGACAGCGCCAAGCAGAAACACACACTTGGTACACGTTCATGGCAAGTCAATTCTCAAAGGGGAAAAAAAACTCAGCAATGTTGAGAAGACGACTTCTATAACTTCACGATGATAAAAAGAATGATTTGGGCGGGTTGTTACTGCAGTCTGAGTATTTTTTAATACTGTTGATAAGAATCCACTATGAGGTTCAAATCAAGGCAGAATTTACATCAAATTAGGTTTTAACTTATGTTTTAACCAAAATCTGCCGAAGACAGGCAGACAGATGAACAACACACACACACGCACACAAAAGTCCTAGCGCAGCGTCATGAGCCCTCCTTCATTATATTCTCCTGCACCTGATAGAAGACATATTTTATTTTTGTTTGATCGAGTGTCATGTTCCCCTTTCCAGCGATCTGCCGGAGTTCCTGTGGAGACGGTTTCTGCTCCAGACCCAACATGTGCACCTGCCCCACCGGCCAGATCGCCCCATCATGTGGATCCAAGTCAGGTCGTTAAGCACGTCCTCTTTCTCAACCCCTGTCTTTGCACAACTCTTTTGAATTGTAATCTTTATATATAGAGAGAGTGGAAAAACCGGGGCGGGCTATCTGCTCCGCAGCCAATAGATAAACATGTTAATGCTGTGATTTATGCAAGTTGGAGAATATGTTGAAAGTAACTACTTTCTGGAAAGCATAGCAAAGACTACACCCCTGTCTCCCAATTTTCTATTTATTTTTTCAATACGGGGGCTCTAATCTGAGGAAAAACATTTCATCCCGCTACAACAACAATGTCATGTGATGACAGAAGACAGAAAATACGCAGCGTTGTCATGCCACTTTCTTTTAAAATGAAAATGAGTTCGCAGTTGGAATGAGGCGTTTTTGAGTTTTAGAAGGCACTGTGCCGTTCAGTCAAACCTCAAATCTTTCCTCAAGTTTTCCGTTCCTCATCATGAGTAATGAGTACAAGTTAGCATGGTCAAAAATATGGGACAGAGGGCCAATGAACCCCCTCGAACATGCTTTGAAACTGTCCCAAGATTAAAGCCATGTTGCAATCCTGCAACAAAAGAAAGAGGAAAAAAGACAGTCTTGTGGATCGTTGTGTCTATGTGCGTGTGTTTGTGTCAACTCTGTGTGTGTGTGTGTGTGTGTGTGTGTGTGTGTGTGTGTGTGTGTGTGTGTGTGTGTGTGTGTGTGTGTGTGTGTGTGTGTGTGTGTGTGTGTGTGTGTGTGTGTGTGTGTGTGTGTGTTTGTGTATGTGCTTTGGAAGATGTCCACAGTCAACATCTTCTCCATGTTGCTCTCTCACAGCACTTCAAGCCAGTGTGCTCATCTGTTTGCACACCATAAATTTCTAGGAAATTAAATCCGAGCATGACTTTTAATAAACATGGTTCAGAGTGAATTTTGTTTGTGTTGTAAATATTATCTGCACTATACGTTTGGATACTCTGAATTCAACCCCAACATTTGCCTTTGTTGTGTGTGTGTGTGTGTGTTTGTCTTTGGATCATTCTGCCCACAGTCCAGCACTGTAATATTCGGTGTATGAACGGAGGAACATGTGCAGAGGACAACTGCTTGTGCCAGAAAGGCTATGTGGGAAACCACTGTGGTCAACGTAAGTATCATCCTGAAAACACCACAAGAACTGTGACAAAATTTATTTATGAATTATGTTGGCAGATATTACTACATATCCTCCCTGTCTCATCGCATTTCACTATTGAGATTTATTTAGTGTTTTCTTTAGCCAAACATGACATATGCAGAAACCACTAAAACAGGCTGCTGAAAACTCTCCTCTGGTGTTGTTTTTGTATTTGTGTTTTTTCTTTTGGATATTTGCTTTATAATTAGTATTAATAATGTTTTCTTCTGCATTTGTGTTGTGGCTGTGGCCTTGTGTTGACCCATCTGTGCCACGGCACTATTGTCTGACAGCTATTAGGAGATCAGAAATGTCTTGTAATTGGTTTTAAATTTGAATACTTAGGCTGTAAATCTTTTCAACATGGATGCATGCAGGAAAACGTATTATATTTCAATATATGATTCAATATCAAGTTACAATGTGAAAACAATATTTCTCACTGAACCCCAAACATGAACATGATCGAACTCTCTTTTGAGGACATGAAATTGGTATCTCTTAAATGATCAGATACTCAAAATGCTCAAAAAAAAGACAAACTGAAAAAAAGTTTATTAAAACTCTTAAATATCTACCAAAGGCATCATCATTTCACTTTGACCTCCCGAACCATATATTTTTGTTAGCATTTCTTTTTTGCACAAAAGGTCACTCTCAGCATTAAAGATATTTCAACATGTGCTATTTTTAATGTCAAAATAATATTTTGATAATGCACTTCAGTGGTTAGCTATGCTGTAGCTGCTCTGTCTGATGGATGCTCATTTCGTGCCCCAGCTGACCTCTACTGAACGATGTCATTATGTTCAAAAAAAAATCCCCACAATGAGCAACTGCTGTGTTTTAGTAACCAATAAAAGTGATGGCAAAAATGAAAGAAAAAAAAACACAAGAGTCACCACGTTAAATTCTTCCTCGCTTACAGTGCCGTTCTCATGTTGTTTTCATTGTTTATTTCCCTCTGCTCTCGTCCAGCGGTTTGCGAAAACGGATGTCTCAATGGAGGAAGATGTGTGGCCCCCAACAGATGCGTGTGCACCTACGGCTTCACTGGGGCTCAGTGTGAACGAGGTAATGAGTGCCACTCTGCGGTACTCGGCGTTTCGCTCACTCGTCTTACGTCACACTATCTCTTTGCTCCACATTTACTACTCGCTCTTTCTGAAGTGGTTTTCGAAGCCACATGTGCTGCTTTTGGGAAAACGTGACCCGATGCTGAATGGCGGTGGTTGTTTTTTTGTTTTTTTTTGTGACTGAAGAAAAATTCCTGCTTAGTCATGCCACCGGCTCCGGGAATGTGGTTTGTTGTGGAACATTTGCATGTCAAGCCTGGGCTCAGAAATGACCATTATTTTCCACATCTGCTCTGAAACGATGCTCTGGGGAATGTAATGTCTTTGTAAATGTGTGCTGTTTGTTAACCGAAGACCTCCCAACCTCCTGTGGCTGTTCTCTGGCACATGTGAGCAAAGGCTCCAAAGTATACAAGCACACGCAAACTGGGGCAGTCTGTACTGTGCGCAGATGCGTGATTGTCTGTGTGAGTGGCTGATGGTCTGTGGCTGCGGTGACCTTGGAGGTCAAAGTAGAGACCTTGTAAAACTAATATTTGGATTAGCACCATTGCTCTTAATTAGTAGTGTCCCTTTTAACGAGGCCATGCTTCTGAATCTTGTCCATGGGGTCTGGTTCAGGATTTGTCCTCTGGTTTACTTTGGAACGGTCTTGAAATCCTTCAACTAATAAGAGCTATCATGTTGCCTGATTGTTTAGCCTCATGCCTTATCTGCTGAAGCACACTTCTACATGCTGTGACTTTAGTTTCTACTCTTTCCTGTGGAAGTTTGACCAGAAGGCCTGCGACAGTTGAGGAATTCTTTTTTCTTTTCAGCACTTGTTATCTTGTTGATATCCAGGCTTTTGAGAGGAAGCTATGGGTGTCACAACATTACTGCTGCTGTGGGATAAACTATGTACAAGCAAAGAATGTGTCTGGATTCAACATTTTGATTTGGTCTGTGAGGTGATGAGACTACAAACACACTCATTGTCAGCTGCTTCATGAATGGTGGTTTCTTGTCTGCTCTTCTGATAGTGTCCGTCTTTGTGTGCAACAGGCATTTGTTGATATATTTGTTATTTGTGTCTCAGGATGGCTGCTTGGAGACCGGCTCCATTAATCGGTCTCTAAATGTTGTCGTAACGTGTGAGGTATTTGTTGAGTGCATTTATATGGAGTTAAGTATCCCATTTATTGTCCTTTTACAGGTTTTAATCATATTTGCGATAAGAG
Organism: Lipophrys pholis; assembly: GCF_963383615.2. NCBI lineage: Eukaryota > Metazoa > Chordata > Actinopteri > Blenniiformes > Blenniidae > Lipophrys > Lipophrys pholis. The sequence continues at coordinate 6,813,272 of NC_137636.1, forward strand.
TATTTACTAATATCTTAAAAACACATTTAATTCACAACCGAACATAGACAATATATCAACTATTAAAAGGAAGATATTTGACCTTTATTCGAGAATAATATCTCATTTTGAAGTCAAAAGAATTTGAGGATGCGGGGACAAGGCCAACACAAGCCAACAAATGCTTTAATGGCAAAAACATTTTCGTGATGCATTTCACATCCATTGATTTTAATACCATAAAATATTGTTGTATTCCACAGTATAGAAGACCGCGGTTAGTTCAACCAGGACAAGAGGTCAGTGACATGACTGGGTATAAAAAGATTATTTTAGAGAGGCAAAGTCTGTGAGAACTAAAGTTGGACAAGTTAACGAATCTGGGAATTAAATAGGTTACAACAAATTGTATTGAAATATCCCTCAATCTAAAATATTTCAAAGATCCCACCATCTGCATTCCATTAAACAATATGTCAACTTTGGATACAATTCTATTCATTGACAGTTTGTTTTGATATTATACCTTTTAAACCGGTGCATGGGCTCAGGAACACTTCCATATAACATCGTCTTGAACACAGTTCACTGTGCAATTCACAAATTCAAGTAAAAGCTGTATCATGGAAAGACAAAGGCATGCGCCAACACAAATAAACACAACCACGTCTACTCCTGGCCACAGTTTTTTTTTAATGACCATAGTGGACACAATTGTTGAAAAACACAAATGATGTGTTCAACAAACTCAAGAATAAATGGACAATTCAGCTTGTTATCAGTGTGCAGTTCAAATGGCTTCACCTTTGATGGTGTGGGTTTGCACTAGTATCTACAAAGTGGCCATCTTACACATCTGTAAAAGTGCAAGCGGTGCCTAATAGTAGATGAAAGGTTCAGATTAGAGTTGGGCAATAGATTGTCCTGAGGTGGCCACATGAGAAACATGTCCTAGTTTCATTACACAATATACTGAATTCTGCTTGATGCAAATATATCTCCTATTAAATAGCAGGATGTTACATGCACTTGAAAAACTATTGGTGTGCCATATCAGTCAAGCTCTCACATATTTGTTTTGCATGTTTTGATTGGTAAGGCGATTCAAATTGTATTTTCTTAACTCAGTAAAGATGGGTTTATCTCTGCCCACAAGCATGGACTTTGTACTGAAGCTGCCACCTTCACGATGAAGCAACGCGTGCATCATGTACATTAATCTTGAATCGGTTTCTATTTTCCCATCCCCCCTTTATAGGTAGGTCACACAGTGTCCATGTCTGATTCAGAACATATACTCCCAACCAGGCAGTGACTTTTTCAGGAAAGGCCTTTCATACTTGTGCAGGAAAATGCCAGACTACACCCTGCCTCCATCTCAATGACAAAACTTCACAGTAGAAGGATCCAGGTGCTTCATTGGCCTGTCTGCATTTCAGACCTCTCACCATTAGAAAACACTTCTGGTTTCTTAAAACAAGAAATTTGCCAAAGAAGACAAAGGACTGTTAGCTTGAATTCTTCATTGGACAGGAATGGAAAGTAATCCGTCTGCCAAACGTCTACCAACTATTGTCCCAGATGTTTGCAGACTGTTGTTACATGAATCAGAAATGAATTACAATTAGTAAACATGACCCTGTCTGAATTTTTTAAATATGTTGCTCAAATTTAGAATATGGTAATGCTCTTCATGAAGTATTCAGAAGTTTTACTTTCATCATTTCAGAGTTTGTCTATATTGTATTATGAGTTGAATATGAAGTTTTAATGAGTTTTTCAAATGGTTGGATCTTCCTTACATTTACATTTTAGATGTTGCCCTTCACCTTGGTTCTGGTCACATCAGGAGTGTTAGAGAATGCGGGGTGAAGGTTATGGTGGCATTTTAGGTTAAGTTACTTTCATTGGAATTTCCTTGGCTCCAATCCATCACCTCCCAAGGGGAAGTCATTGTACTCTGACATAAACACAAGCACATGCATACCATACGTGTGTACACACACCCCACAGGGCTTTTTAACGTAATTTACTGAAACTGTGCCCCATTATGGGATCTTATCACATTAGCGAAAACACGAGGTTTCCACCAGCATGTGATCTGAAGAAGGAGCTGCCGTAGCTGCACTCGGGAGGTTTTCTTGGTGACTGTCGGGGCTCAGCATGAACACATCCTGCTGCAGAGCTGTGTGACTTTGAGCTGTAGGCTGCCAAAGTGACTGGTGATCTGCTGACCAGTGGGCCCACCACCAGGCACAGCTGACTGCAGTGGAAATCATCAACGTGGTCTTTGTTGGTTACAAATGTGATTTAGCTTGGAATGTGGAATTGGTGAGATCCAGCCACACGGCTGCTGATTGCATGTGGGTCTCTTTGCTCTTACTGCAGAGTCACTTAGCCATGGAGCAATAAAGCAAAGCTTTCAGTATGACGCCATTGAGCCCACTTGGAACGGCGCTGAAAGACTTTCCCGAAACGTGGCTACACGTGAGATACACAGTCAAAAAATCCGCTGCCAGAGAGCAACTGGGAAGTTTGTCGGTCAGCTGAGGGGCTCTCTGGTCTCTATATGCCTCAGTGACTTTCTCCTATCAGGCTGTGTTTTGTCCCAGGACGGCTCTCAGTGCATGGACGGCCCAGTGTGTGTTTCTGTGTGTGAGTATGTGCTCAACTTGTTAGTCCGTGAAGGAAATCCACAGATGGGCCAATAGAGAACACCCCACCCTAATATAAGACCCCTTAATGCATGCATAGAAGCACAGATCACTCAATCATATGTATCCACGCATACAAGTGTACAAATTACTGGTATGCATTAACAAAAACAAAAAACAAACGCTTTGTAATGAGAATTACCCGTGGAGGAAATACTGTGGAGGGGTGGATATGGAAAAGTTGGACAGATTTTTTTCTGTGTACACACAGTCTGGTGCTGATCCAGGAAACTCTTCTGACCCACTTCCCAACGGGTTTCCCTCCCCTTCACACCAAAGGGTATTGTTGTGTATAAACTCAACACATATTGAAGAAACCAGTGTTTCTATTGTATTCGAACACTTTTACATAAACACTAGGACTTGTACTAATCAGGGCCATTAGAGACACTTTACTCTCTCATTAAGGTATTTGTTTAATGAAGAACCTGGTTATCTGATTGATTTCCACGTAGCTTCCAAAAGTGGAGCAGCGGAGCAAAAACACGAGCAACATTTTTGTAAGTTTTGATGTATCATGAGATCATCACTGGCAAGTTTTGTGATGAAGGATTGGGACAAGGATCAGTGCATGTGTGTGTATGTGGTTGTGCATGCGTGTGTGTGTGTGTGTGAACACGTGTGATTACTCCCAGATGTTCGGGACATGGGTGGATCCCACAGCTGTACGCAGTTCATAGAGACACAGTGAGATGACGAATGAAATGACACCATTTTCACCCTACAGCTGTCTGCCTCTCCCTGTTTACCTCAGCTGACTGTTTTAAGTGCTCGTATTTATGCTCGGATCTTCGTGTTTTCATCCTCGCTCTGCTCCACTTAGACCTTTAATGAGCAGGTTTTATGTCTGTTGCTGTATGTGTGGCACCCTGGCAGTAATAAGGTACAATCTAATGAAAAGAGAAACCTTCTTTACGCCGTCTGCTGTGTAAGCCTATATTGGCGCCATGTGACAACTTTCCATAGCTCCTGTAATTGTTTTTTTATCTACATTGAGTGTCTTGTTTTGTAAAGCACCTCGTTTTGCTTTTAAGTGGATGCAGAAGTTATCTGGCAACTGGGTTTTTATCTTAAAGCTGAGGAATGTTGAAAGTAGCTGTAGGTGACTTATTTAGATGCGTAACTCACATTAAAGTAAAACTACAAGTGTGAATATTTAATCACAAGCAGAAGCCCTGCATTGGGGACATTAGAGCAAAAACAAACAGAGAAATTATTGTTAAAAGTTTCCATTGAAGAAATACAGTTGGATTTATTTCCTAAATTTAGATAAGAAAAAGAATTATATCACTTTCGTCATCACAAGGTTCTTTCATCTTAGATCACTTTTTAAATTAAAACCACTCCTGCCTGGTAAAAATTTATAGACTGCAGTTTTTTGCTCTCTTTCTTCTTTCTCTCCTCAATTAATGTGGCTCTCTTTATGCAACTCATTTCTTTTCACTGCGGCGACTCGTAATGCATCAATAAATGAGACTTCATCTCTTATCATGTGCTGGCTTGCTTTACTGGTTACCTGTGAAGTGCAGAAGTGGTTTCAAGCTCTTTCATTTGTTTGTACAGAGCTGGTCTCTAAGTTAGGTCTCTAAACTGATAATCACCCCTAAAACCTTTAGACCCTTACTGAGCAATCGCTGGTCTTAATCTGACGCGACCCTCCTTCTATCCTTCGGTCTTCTCTACAGCTGGAGTCAATCTGACTCCGGGAGAAGGCAGTGTGTAACCTGAACAGGTGGCCAGTCACAGAGAATCACACAAACATACCGACACACCGACTCAAATGTGTATTTTCACAATGTGAGAATGTAACACTCACATGGGAGAACAATCCCAACGACTTTCTAGTGCAACCACCACACCACTGTGTGTCGACTTTACGATCTTTGGACTAAACCTGTGGAATAGTTCTCCACTGTGTAATACTGTAATATTCCACTTATGATTGTGATGGTTTCATATATGTTTCTTTCACGGTGCTTTTAAACAGCAGTATTCAGTTTACACACTAGAAGTTAAGGCGTTTCTTTGAAATTTCAACTTTAAAATGAAAAGAATCTATTTCCAGTATCAAGTGGCCATGTTAGAAATTCTCCCCAATATTAATCAGCCTGCAGTTTGTCTATCCACTGTTCTATGGAATTTCATACCTTTTCATGCTGCTCTATGTAGTGTTGGTCAGTGGATGTGTGTTTGCTCAAATCAACCTGGGCGCCTTGCCAAATGGAGGACCATTATAATTGCTAAAAGAACAAAAAAACAATAATTTGTTATTTGATGAAGTTCTCCCTCAGTGTGTCCTCTCTTAGTAATGTGCTCCGAGCTGTATTGTTGCAGTTTTGCTGTGACACATTAGCTGAGCTGCCAGGACTGTGTGGGTCAGCCTGATTCGCTCATTCAGTTCAGCTGAAGTTACATCAGTTAGTAGGAAGTCTAATATTGGTGCACATGTGTTATTTCGGACTATCTGAGTAATCGGACATTATTAAAACTGGATACGTTAAACTCCAGCATTGGCGATGTGATTACATGGAGTCCTGGCTTTAAGAGGACCTTTAAGAATCACTGAATGTCTGCTCCTGGAAATAAATATTCATGCATTGGGAGCTTATTCAGACTGCTGTAAGTAGGAATTTATTGGTTTATTAATTAACATGGAAAAACATTTACATGAATCTTTTTAAGACTGCCGAGTGAAGCTGCAGGCTATTCTATATTGGCTTTCATCTGTCTTTGTTGCACCAGACACCCATGAACACAAAACCCCACCTGTTCTGGGAGCTGATTGGTCAGATGTTGACTGTAGCTCATTAGGGTTAGATTTACCATTCAGAGAAACTGGAATGAGATAAAACTAATCACATAATCCCTGTTGGGCACTGAAGAGTAAAATGGACTGTAGGAATCCTGCCTGTCATTTATTAAATATAGAGGAAGAGCATTAGCTTGGTTTTTATTTAGTTTGATGTAAAGTTGGAAAATAGAACTGATGATATCTTCATGATATACGTTTCCCTGCGTTTCCCCCCTAAGTTATCTGGGACATGTTCCAGTCCCCCGCAACCAGACTCAAGTTAAAGTGAAGATAGATGGACGGGGACTGAAATGAGATACGATAGCTCTCTTGGCTCAGTGCAAAGGCAAAAGAATCGGCCTACTTACACCTTTAAACCTCAGTTGGAAAATAAAGTGTGATGAACAGCTTTTCATTTTTCCAGACAAACTGATTTACAGAGAAATGGTGGATGTTTTTAGTCTTTGTGCAAGCTAATCAATAGCTGGAGTTATGCTAAATTCATGGTGAAGCTGTAAGAGTAGTGAGTATCAAACCTTTAGTCAATTCTGCACATATTTCCTTAATTTTTTTTTTAATATTTTGGCACTTGTGTTAGCTTTGAAACTATAATGGGAGATTTAAAAAAAAAAAAAAATCCTGTTGTGTCAAATATTTGCTCTAAACTGTACGCCAGAATCAGAATAAATCCATTTAGTTATTTTTCACCTCCTGCTGGAAGGAGAAGTAGACAAAGAATCATAAGCATTCGGTCTCCAGTAGAGCCTGAGCAGGAGGGAGTGAGAAAGAGAAGGAGAGATGACCCAGTTCTGTTTCACACAGTGCTGGTGCCAGAGGCAGAGAGACCGTGGAGGCTGTGTTGCACGTGACGGGTCTGGGCTGGGCCCTGGTCCACACGGGAAACGCACAATGTCTCGTTTGTTTTAAATGACTGCACTGTTGGAACTGGTCTCCCTCTTTCCTCTCGCTGTCTGTTGTCTGCTGTGAAATGTGGAAATGATTTTTGCCTTTGGATCATGTCCAGATTATTTTGGGAGTGATGGTTTTTTTTCCCCTTTTCTTGTCTCTCTGTGTCCCCTATCTGTGTTTCACCATCTTCCAGTCCTTCACCTGATAAGATTCACTGACTTTACTGTCCAGGGCCCGGGGGGAGTTTGCAGCTCGGGAGTGGTGTTTGGAGGGAGATCGAAGTGCGCGAACATATGCATGCATGCAAGCTGGTTTGAGGGAATGAGCTTTAAACTATTTGAGATGGGAGGACAGATGCAGAGTCTTGATCTAGGGACTTTCTTTACGATCATATTTATTATAACTATTTGCCGTAAGCCACTGCATTATGGGGGGAATCACCGCCTGTGCTCAATAAACATGCCCTGCCCGTCTGTCTCACGTTTCCTTTGGGATAGTGACAGCCTATACATTTTATATTTGTCCAAAATGATCATTTATCATCATTTATTTCTTTGACTCACAATTCGTGAAATTCAGAAAATAATACTTCATTTCAAAGTGCTATTTCCTAGAATCATAATTCAAACACCCGATCATCCTTTAATATGTGCAGCAGACTGATTTCTCATTGCTGAGGTGTCCTTGCTTGTGTCCATCAATCTCCAAAGCCGCCCACGCAACTTTAAAAGCTTTTCCAGACCTGTTCTCTACCCTATCTCTGCTTTTTTTGTTAACTCTCGCACACTCGCGTACAATGCACCTGAAAGCCAGACCGATCAAAATGCCAGGAACACACAATACATTCTTTATGGGGTGTGTTACTATTAGCTCTGCCGGACTTTCATCACATAATAACGTATGTGTGCTGTACATGTCATGCAAAATTACTTTCAGTTTGAGCATTTCTGTTTGCCTGTGCCAGACAGTCATTCACTCTCACACTATAGTTCCTTGTTCCAGGTTTTCAGCCTTGACGTTACGTCCACTTTTTTCTTCTTTTTTTTTCTTTTTTTTTTTACAGTTTTGGTCCAGATCTTTCACATGTGCATTTAAAAAATGTTTTTCTTCCTCTGCATACCAGACGTTTAAATTTTTTTTTCTCTGCGCCATGGTTGCACTGGTTGCACTCTGGGGCCTTTCTACGTTGAGTTTGCATGTTCTCTATGCTACTCCAGTTTCTTTCCACAGTCTGAAAACATGCATGCGAGGCTAATTGGTGACTCTAAATTGCTCATAGATGTGTATGTGAGTGTGTAGGTGTTTGCACTGGGCATAAAGCAGCTAAACTTGGTTTTTGTGTGTGTGCTTTTGTTTTTCCCACAAAAACGACCACCTGGTTTACCTCCACAGACTACCGCACTGGGCCATGCTTCGCCTCTGTGAACAACCAGATGTGTCAAGGCCAGCTCACAGGTATCGTGTGCACCAAGACTATGTGCTGCGCCACAGTGGGACGGGCATGGGGTCATCCCTGTGAGATGTGCCCTGCCCAGCCTCACCCCTGCCGGAGAGGGTTCATACCAAACCACCGCACCGGGGCATGCCAAGGTAAAGTCTGTTCCTCACCGTCTTTATTTTTGTGTCTTTTCTCTTCTCTGTCACTCTCCTCCATCATCTCACTCCATCTTTGGGTAAAGCGCTGTCCTTTCTGCCCATTTTAACTCCTTCTCCCTCCTTGGCTTACCCCTCTGTTTCTGTCATTCCTGCATCTCTACCCACCATCCCCTCACCAGAGGATTAGTTCTAATTGGGTTAAATTGGGGTGGGTGGCAGTGCCTCCCACATGTGTATGGAATGCCCGCAGACACCCGCTGCGGTGCGACTGTCAGAGTCAGTAACACGGGTCAGTGGCAGTGCCACGTGGGAGAGCTCATTTCTGCCTGCTTCAGACCCAACAACATCAGAACCTCTGCAGGGGAGGCGGACATGAGCCAGGACCCAGAGGAACATGGAGTGCTCTGAGACGGCATCAGGTCACAGCGTCCTGCAGGCGTTCAGCCCGAGACCTATGTTTTAGTCTGTCAGATTCATTAAATTAATTTTATTTAGTCAAAACTCACAAAGTGGCAGATTTTAAACCGGAACAACCTGGAACAAGGTTATCTCTGAGGATTAACTCACTAGTGACATCATTATTACTCATATCCTCATACATATCAGTGAGTGCGTGCGATCACACCCATAACCTTCTGTTTCATTGTGTGTCTTTTGTCTATGTCATCTTGGCTACAGTTTGGTTCCTCCTGCAGGAGACATCCTCGTCCCTCTTTCTCTTTTCCATTGTCACTCTGTTGGTTACAGGAAAGGGAAAGCCACATTGTTTAAAAAGAGCCAGCTTTTTATCCACACACATCAAGGGTGTTAATGATAGTCGGTTTGTGTGTTGGCTTGTTGCCCTTGTATTCAGTTTATTTTATCACCTCTGCATCCTGTTTCTTGTTTGGCACATCAAACTGTTTATTTCCACCAGTCGTTTCTGGGTGTTTCTGGAAGCTGTTAAATGTGTTGCTGTTGGATTCAGGCAACAAAGTCAACATATAAAAAAAAAAAAAAATTTATAGAATATGACTGTTGTGAAGCAACAGTAAAAGGTATCATGAGCTGATCGGTTTAGTTTCTGCTTCATTCTCTTCACGTGGACCTTAATTACCAAAGCTATCCTATTTTTAACAGATAGTACTGACATGAATTGAAGAGTTATACTTCAGTCTGGAGAATTTACAACAAATTTGTTGTTACAAGGTTGTTGTTTACAGCTATAACACCTGGGATTTAATTTACTCAACATTAGCTTTAGAGATGTTTCTTAGTGAAGTCTATGCAGATCAAAATTGTAGGATTAAACTGTGACATGTTAAAGTAGTCTGTGCATTTATGTTTGTATTTTGACGTGTATTGATTGTATGTTGTGTATGTACAGATGTTGATGAGTGCCAGGCAATCCCTGGTCTCTGTCAGGGAGGAAACTGCCTCAACACAGTTGGATCCTTTGAATGCAAATGCCCCGCTGGGCACAAGTTCAACGAGGTCTCGCAGAAATGTGAAGGTAAGAATCTATCTGGCAGAACAAACCTGTGTAGTAAAACTGTGAAGTGTCTGACTGTCTGTGTCAGTTTGAATGACAGAGTAGACTAGAAAAATATTTTTGAGTTTCCAAAGAGTTAAAGACGGTCAAAAACCACATCCCTCTAGATGTGGTTGACTTCACCTCACTCGTGGTATTCTGATTATTACTTTGTGGGGAAAGACCACACATATGCCAAGTTTTGCCCGACGCTTGAAAGAAGTTTAATTAAACCAAAGCAGCACTCTGCCTTCTCTCACTAATCCTGAGTGACTCTTAATTGTGAGGTTTGAAAGAAATGTTGAGGTTAAATTTAAGTTGGGTTTTTTTGTCTTAGGTTCGTGTGGGTATAACCTTTCAAAGAATAAATAACTTATTTTTATCTCACAAAACAGAGTCTCTGAATAGGCATATTATGTTTATTCAGAGACTCTGCAAGTAATCTCAACTTGCATTGTAGATTTGGCAAGTTTTTAACACCAGACGTCCTTCCTGAAGCCACCAAGATTCACAATGTGGCCGTTCACACACTTAATTCAAGATCCAAAGAAAGTATGTGGGATGTGAGATCGTGTAAGGGTACAAGAGGTTCCAACAACAATAGATCCTTTCATTTAGCTAAATGATCATCTATACTTTTAATATTTAGGTTTTTTAGTTAATACACACTACATTGCAAAATACCGTAAATATGAACTTTACATGTAGTCTTTAAAGCCACATCTTTTTTTCTTCTGATTCGTTGGGTTTCTCTCTGCTGAAAGCAGCTAGAAATGACTGTGTTGTATGTGGTGCTATATAAATAAAGTTGAATTGAATTGAATTGAATTCTTTAAATGAGGCCTTTCAGGGACGTTTTAAAGTTTCTGGGTTAAAGAAAAACTTCAATAAAAGCAGTTTTCTCTGCATCACCTCTATCCTCCCACGCATAAAGGCCCACAGTATCCCTGTGAAAAATATTGGCTCATTAAGCCATGAATATGACAATTTCCAGACCAGGTTTAACTCCGGTGAAAAAGACTGAGCAAGGTTTTCTGGCTTTGGTTTGTAGAGTAAAGTATGTGCTATTTTATGCGCAGATATAATTGCCGGAAAACTTCTGGACTGTGTAAAAGAAATTTCAAACGGCTCTAAGTTGCAGTGTTTTTTTAACAGACTTTGTGCCTAATGATGTGCACTTGGTGGTTAACGGTGCTAACAGAAGAGCAGCTCCAGAGGCCCCTGGATTTAATATCCTGTGACAATGCCTTATTTCCATTGTTGCTGCCAACATGTGCTCGAGACATCTTAACTTAGTTTTCAGTTTTTTCACTTTCATTGACAGTTATGATTACACTCCTGCCCTCCTCTCCTCTCTTTGTAGATCTGGACGAGTGTTCTAACATTGCCGGCCTCTGCGGTGTGGGTGAATGCTCTAATACTGTTGGCAGCTACTTTTGCAAGTGTCCCCAGGGGTATTACACTGCTGTGGATGGGTCCAGATGTGTAGGTGAGTCTTTTGTGATGCTTTCCAAAGTGAAATCAACTGGCAGAGTATAGGATCGATAAAATATGAGACAAAGCAGCTGAGCTAAAACGGTGCAGCTTCATTCTTTTTTCCTTTTTCCACCATTTGGTTCTTTTTTCCCCGTTGTGCCTGGCACTGAGAGCAAATAGAACTGAAAACTGTCCAACGTTCCAGCTGGTAGAATTTAGGTCAGTAGTCACTTGTTTCTGGTTCCACAACAATGAGCTATATTCTCCTCGAACAGAAAAGGGAACGTGACGTGCGGGGCAAATAAATAGAGCTCCTTTTCTTTTTCTTTTTGAGCGCAGGTAACGTCTTCTTTGACATCACGCTGAGAAGAATTTAGAAGTTTGTATCCTGGTGATCAAGTGAAGTGTGTGCTTGGGTGGGTTTGAACATTCCCATGTTCAGCTCAGTTTCACCCAAAACAGACCATATAAGAATGTGGTTCAGAACAGGCAGTCTGATCGATGCACATGCACATACTCACACGTGCATGCATGCACACACAAACATATGCAAGCACACGCTCACATTACACCCCCCCAAGGAGAGCATGTTTGTGAGGAAGGAATGTCTGAGACTTTCGTTCCAGAAAACCATTGTGCCAAACGTTCTAGTCTGTTTCCCGTGCAGTAACACGACTACTCCGTCCCCTTAAGAGTCCAAGTGCTCCATATAGGCGATGTGTCTGACATCTTGCCTCATCGAATCAAGCAGTCTCTGGTGTTGCCTGTCACTTTCTCCATGTTAACACAATGGATGGGCTCGGTGTGAAACAAGACATGATATATTGACTTTAACGGGCAATTTGAGAGTGAGTCACACTTGCTGTATAGTGCCAGAAACTGTAGGATGAAGGAAATGTTCTCAGCAATAGGACATAACGGCTATTGGAAGCAGCCTCCATCTTCCAAAGAATGGACAATCTGAAGTTACAGCAACTACTTTTTGATTGTACCCCTGCTGGTTTGCAGAACGCAAATAACACATGCCTTTTTTTGTAGTCGATGGTTGGTTTCAGTGACTTCATGCTGTGGTGATTTCCACAGATGCCCGTGGTGGGTACTGCTACGCTAGCTTGTTGAATGGGCGCTGCGCCAACCAGAACTCGCAGCTGTTGACCAAAGTACAGTGCTGCTGCGATAGTGGACGCTGCTGGTCTGATGGATCCACTCCTGAGATGTGCCCCATTCGTGGAACAGGTGGGACAGACGACATCACGCGTCACTTTCATTTTTGCATATCAATGTAAAAACACAAAACACTCAAGCTAACTGTGCCTCCTGTTTCTACTCTTTAGAGGAGTACCAGAAACTCTGCATCCAGATACCTGATGTAAGCACTGGAGGTCTGACACCAGGTCGAGTTCCGGGAGGTCCCGACATACCTGGCATCTACCCAGGTGTATATCCTGGACAAACTCCTGGCCAGGTATATCCAGGTCAAATCCCCATTCAGGGTCCAGGGCAGGGTCCTGGACAAATACCGGGTATAATTCCCGGCCAATACCCAGGCCAATACCCAGGCCAATACCCAGGACAAGTCCCAGGACAGTTTCCAGGACTACTACCTATACTGCCGGCCCCAGGTATGCTCCTGTTTTCTTTTTGTTTTGTTTTCGTGTTCACATTTGCACAAAACAAAACATTCTGTTTGTTTATATGTCATATTTAATAGTGTGACTCATTACACTGTGCTGCTGTCAAAACCACACCTTTGGCAAACAACTCCCCATGACCTCTAATGAGTTACATACTAATGACGGAACGCTCTGACTTTAACAGCTGTTCAGAGAGGCTGAGATGATTGTGTCTTCTCTAAAAGAAAACATTGTTGCAGTTTTGCAGGCCGAGTAATTCTTAATTAGCTACTTGCAGATACTTCAGCAATAAAATTTCCAAGCGATCCTTTTTTCAAAAAAAAACTTGGCAAAGTTTAATCTGAAAAACAAAAGCTATTATATACCTTAACTAGAACAATAGTGGCCCATGCCAGCTTTTAATATTCTGCAAATGTTATAGGGAGATACAGTAGGTCTGGAAATGTCAGGCAACATGCTTGTGGAATACAAGTTTCTTTTTCAGATGTTACTTTTCGAGTACTGATACTACTGTATACAGTGCATATTCATCAATATTTGGTCCGATGTGAGCTCACAGAAATTGAGGAAATGTCTGCAGCATAGCTCTACCTTTTTTCGATGACATTCGGGTTAGTCTTTTTATGCAAAGTATTAACTCACTATTATTAACATTGAATACCTTGCAGGAGAGACATTGTGGCTATTCCTCCCCTTCTTTAATAAACCTTAAATTTCTTATTGAAAAGCCAGGCTTTAATCTAGCATGCCTTATATCTTAAGGTTATAAATTACTTCATAAATCTGACTTGTCTAGTCAGGTGATGTAAAATAAAGTAAAAAAAAAAAAATCAAGGTTTGAATCCTTACTTCCCTGAAGGAGTTGGTTTTTTTAAATACTAAAGTTCGGTTAATCTATTTCAAAACATCAAGTTACCTATCAACCAAACATGCATATCTTTGGAATTTGGGAGAATGCCTGAGTCAATGGGTCCATTTTTTAAGACGCTTCATCTAATTTAGACTTGTGGGTAGTTGAAGCCAATCAAACTGGCTGCAGTACTGGCCAGGTTGCCAATTGCACTTTACTGTAAAAAACAATTATTTGGGTTAGGGGCAAACCATTGTACTTTAGAAAATTGAGAACATGGAATCTCCACTCAGAAAGTTGGCCAGAAGGTTTGAACTAGGAAACTTCACCTTCATCTTCAACTTTATTTTTAGTCCGTTAAAGGGCGATTTGTCGTGCAGCCGTTACAAATGTGGAAGGAAAAAAACCCGCTGTAAAAACACAGTAAAACAGTAATATCACAAAAAACAGGGGTATTAGCAGCAATCGTTGTCATGTAGTCAGGTGTAGGTTAGTGCTGACTGTGTGATGACTTGGCTAAATCTCCATTTTGCTTATTCCAATCATTAATCGAGACTATATACTTATGTGATATCCTCTTCTTTCTTTTTTTTTATCAGGTCCTGCCATTATCCAAACCCAGAATATCACCAATATGTGCCAGGCCTACCGCAACCTCTGCCTGAACGGCAGGTGCATCCCCACGCCGGCGGGCGCTAGGTATCGCTGTGAGTGCAACATGGGATTCAAGCTGGATGGACGAGGGGAATGCATCGGTGAGTTTTAAGTGAGGGTGAAGTTTCCAGTGCACCAAACATATGGTACAAGAAGAGGATTTTTAAGCTTCACGTTTGCTCTCTCCAGATGCTGATGAATGTGAGAAAAGCCCATGTAAACACGGCGAGTGTGTGAACACCCCGGGGTCTTACATCTGTCAGTGTCCTGCTGGATTCCAGTCCACCGCAACCAGGACGGAGTGCCGAGGTTAGACTGACTCTCATACAGAGGGACGCATGCACAAACTCTCAAAGAGTATTTCGGTGTTCATTGTCCTGTGCATTTGTTTCTACCAGACCTGGATGAGTGTGTGGCTAACGGTCGAATCTGCAACAATGGCCGCTGTGTGAACACCGAGGGCAGCTTCCACTGCGTCTGCAATGCTGGATTTGAGATTTCAGTCGATGGAAAAAACTGTCAAGGTCTGTCAAGCTGTGACACCCAGGGAAAAATATGAAATGAATAACCACATCATGTGTGATGTGTATGTTTGATGGAATATGAGTCAATTAGTGCTGGGGATATGTAAATGGTCTGGTCTTGTCTGAGAAACACCTAGTTTGTGTGTTTCAGTTTATCGCTAACCTTCCAAAGGACATTTATTTTGTATTTGTATCGGTGCAGTAACTTGTGCATTCATAGTTGTGCAAGTGAGGTAAATTTGCATGATATGAGCAGTTGATTAAAATATATTTTTTGAAGGGGCAACTTGAGGTGAAATAACATTGCTTTCCATTGCAGTGAGGGGTGAACTGTTATAGTCACACCCACCTAATGTAGTGATTGGTTAAGTGTCAGGTGGCATTGATGTGTCCTGTCTCCAGCTCTCTTAGTAGTTAGTCTTTTTAAATCCTTTTATGCTTATGTTTGCGCAACTGCTGCTGTTATTATCCATGTTTAACCCTAACGCATTCTTATATAGTATACAATGGCCCATCTTTAGTCAATTTAATATACATTTATTTACTTATTTCTTCTTGAAGGTCGATATAAACTTCACAAGAATACATTTGTTAACGGTCCCTGGGTGGTAAGAGAAGAGTTTTCTTTCCTGGCAGCCCTGGTTTGGGAGTTCTTGCATCTTGTTCTCTATATATCATCTGTGAAGAACATTTTCTTGCGTGGTGTCTGACAGCCACTGTGTGATTGGTTAGGAATTAAAAGTGAGCGTTGTTAATGCGGCCAAGGGGAATATTGTCATTCTCGCTAGCTGTTCTAAAGCAATAGATATTTTTCTTTGGAACAGCTGGATATAGAACAACACATTTTAAAAGGCTTAAAAAACAAAAACCATGCAAATTGCTAATGTTTCATGGAAAGAGGTAGCATGAGTCTGGAGGAAAAGATGATCAGAGGTTTTTTTGTGAAGTATCAAATATCCTGACCATAAAACAAACAAATTTCCCGATTCTTGCAGAGTATGTACCCATCCTCAGTTTTACTTCTCTTTTTTTTTTAAATACTTCATGAGCTGTTATGTGACTTTAAATGAAACAAACCCGTTTTATAAAAAGAGTTGTTGTTAAGAAGGCTGAACTTGAATGTACTGCACATTGTAATTGTTTGCAGGTTGGACATCAGCACTAGTTTCTATCTTTAACCAGTCTTCTATTAAAAAAAAATGCACTGCTTTCAATCAGTCCTTTGTGTTCATCTGCAGATCAGGACGAGTGTCTGATCAGGAACATGTGCCTCAACGGACTGTGTATTAACGAAGATGGCAGCTTCAAGTGCATCTGTAAACCTGGATTCCTGCTCGACAGCAGCGGGCGTATGTGCGTGGGTACGTTTGTCGGAGGGCCGGCGGACTGTCGGGTTATTCACGTCACTCATCCACATTCACTTGATCAGTGGCTACATCAGCTGAGTATATATCAACTCAGTTATTCTTTTGATCTTCCTCCTCAGCTCGCTTTGGAAAGTGACTACCTCTCTGGCATGTTAGCGGCTCTGTTATGTGAGTCTTAGCACACAGGGCAAAAATCCCCCAAAAAGCCTTGGAAAAATCCCTTTGCTTTCTGGCAGCCCAGCTGGGCATGTGGATATTTGGGGCCCGCCTATTTTGAGAGTAGACAGCCTTTCCCAAGTTTGTCTGGTGCAAAGAGAAAATACATAAAATTCTTTTTCTTTATTGTAAAGAAAACAACATGGTACAAAACAACTGTATTTCTTTTGTTTTCTTATATAGAACACTATTAGTTTAAGATACGGCAACAAACACAGTTTAAAATAATTGACGCGTACAGGCTTAGGTTTAGTTATTTAAAGGTGGATTCACTTAAGTACTTATTGATTAAAAAAATGGATTATATGAGTAGATGGGACGATGTATGAATCGTGACTAAGTTATGTGCCGTTGTGCTTGGCGACAAAGCATATCTGAACCATGAAAAGGTCCATGTAAACCACATCAATAAAAGTTTATCCTATGTGCATATTCTTATCTGTCCAGAAGCAGTCTCAAAAGAATCAGGTCACACGGACTAAGTCAAAAGTCCTGGAAGATGTTTATCCAAGTGGCTTCATCACTTCATGAGCCAGTCAAGTAGCCTACTGTATTTTAATTTACTCTACAGTCATATACTAAGATCACCATTTGTAGTCTGTAGTAGCTGTAGTTAGTCCTGGTCTAGATCACAGATGGGGAGTCCTGGTCCTTGGAGGATCACAGTCCTGTGTGATTTAAATGAGTCCTTTAAATAACCACAAAAATCAAGATAACTGGAAGTAATCAGATAATTGTAATAATAGGATCTGATGCGTCTACATGCATTTCAGCAATGAGATAAGTGAAGAAATCCTGGTTTATATGTTTCAGTCCATTATGGGATTTCTTCTGGAGACTAGCCAGTCAAGTACAACATGTCCATGTACATCTCGTCAGGAACAGCATGGCTGGAAATGTAATTACTTTCATCCTTGTTTGCTTGCTTTTGCTAGACTGGTTAAATGAAGCAATGGGTCCTACGAGCGCAAAAAGAAACTTGAAATCATGGAGTTGGACGTGAATAAACTTATCAAACATGTCACAGCAAATCATTCTGAATTTAGTGGGGAAAAATAGGGAGAATGGAAAAGAAAAACGCAATATTTGAGATGCTTGGCCTGAAATCTAGCTTTGAGGTACACAGTGGAAAATAACTTTGGACATTTCTCTCACCACAATAACAGCAGCATCTCTGCTGAAAGCTGATTTGATTTAAACCTCTTTTTACAAAAGTGTCAGATACTGACACACTCATAAACAACACAAAAGATCAGAGTCTAAGTTTGTTCATTTGATTTCTCATGCTAAAATGTAACACATTATGCTGTTTACAGGATCACTGGAATAATCTGTGGACTCCACAAATCGCATAATGATCACATTTTTGGTATGCATGTACATAGGCTCTTTGTCTTCTGCTCCAATGCCTGAATTTATTGAATGTGTCATCATGAAGCTTTGCAGAAAGCCTCATAACAAACCACTCATTACAATCCAATTTGTTGAAGACATGGACTTTTAAAACCATGTAGGATCAGGAGCTGCCACCTCTGGTCTAGATAGTCAGCTGGAAGTAAGAAAAAAAGGTCAATATCATTGACGACTGCACATATTATAGAAGACTATTCCCAACTATTCCAATCTCAGAAATCAGTTCCAGTGTAAAATTACTGGTTTTGTCAGTGGTGTCTTGGGACCGTGAACAGAGTGAGTAATGGTACATCTCTCCTCGGGGAAGTCTGCCTGATGACCTCACACAACCCCACTTAAAATAATCCAAACTGTCCCTTCAGCAAATTTACCACCCAACTGGTCAACAAACGCTGGGGAGAGAGCAGCGAGTGAGCTGTAGCCGCCCCGCTCCACATGGCTTCAAATACAGACGTTTGATCTCAGAAACACTGACCCGGTTAAGTCACAACAGAATAAATAAACAGGGGAGCAGGGTGTGGGTGAAGTGTGCTGATATATGTGGTCATTAATGAAACGTGTAGTCTAAAGGGGCCCAAGGGCCTCATTGTCTCTCTGTCTCTTTTTCTACTTTATACACACACACACACACACACACACACACACACACACACACACACACACACACACACACACACACACACACACACACACACACACACACACACACACACACACTAGATATGCATAAACACACAGTGTGCTGTGCTTTCATTCTTTAAACTCATGATAAAATTATTGTAATACGGTGAGGGGATTAAGGGGAAAAAGGAGGAAAGTTTTCTCAGTTGAGATCATCAAACCAAAACTGTGGGGAACTTGATTTTGGCCGTATTTAGTTTTTTAATGGAGCACCTGAGTATTTTAATAACCATTGTTGTGCATTTTAATGGCTTCCGACATCTTATCTTTTATTTCCTGAAGACCGATGTGTGACGACATGACTTTGGTTCATCTGTTTGTAGACATTGACGAGTGTGATACTCCGGGCATGTGTATGAACGGGCACTGCGTCAACACGGAGGGATCTTTCCGCTGTGAGTGCATGGCTGGGATGGCGGTCGGCCTGGACGGACGGGTCTGTGTTGGTGAGTATGACTATTACCTCAATGTATTTGACATGACATTTCACACCCACTGAAACTGAATCTTTGAAATAAAAGTGATGGTTTACAGTGGCTTACAGTGACAGGATGAGTTTGTGATCTCTGGTGACCCACAAGTGAGATCCATTGCACAAAAGAAACCCATTTGAGGAATTTTCCTCTGGCATGAATAACGTAGTTTCTATTCTATTCTATTCTATTCTATTCTATTCTATATTTGATATCTTCTATATTAGCAGATGGAACATTCTATCTCTTTTTACTCCATAATAAATAATAAAAATGTACTATATCCTCAAAATCATATAAAATCTTAGGTGAAATTATTTGTTAAAATCAAAATCTATTTGAATCCAAATTATTACTCAGCAACAAATTCATTTAGAAGCAAAGTCTTTAGAGTAAAGCACATATTCCATGAGTTTCTGTCCGCAATGAAAACAACCGCTTTACATTTTCCTCCACATTTTCCTTCTCTTTACAAACACAAAATAACTCAGTTTCCTTTGAAATATAGTCACCATAAGTCAATAATTCATGATAAATAAAAAGTCATCGTGTAACACTTTCTACTGTGAAGCTCAATGAACTAAAGTCAGAAAAGAAATGCCACCGGAAACTATCCAAGAAAGATTACACTCAAGCAGCAGTGAGGAGGAAAAACTCCTTTCAACAGGGATAAACGTCCACTCGGTGGGCGGCTTTCTGCCTCGATTGGCTGATTTCAAGAAGAAAGTAAAGACGGAAAAGAACTGGGTCTGATTGTCTTGGTCTATTACATTGGTCCGTGTCTGATGCCTTTTTTCACATTAGTTTTATTCACTATCACAAATGCACATCTCTTTTTTGCACATTGTACTGGGTAATCCAATAATAATATGTGATTTATTTTACTTTAGCCTTTTTTTAATTGAAGCAAAACTGAAACCAGAGATCAAACAACAATATTTGTTTGAATTGTTTGAGTGACTTAACTCAAATAATTGGTTATGCGTCCATGTTTCTCATACAACAAGCAACAAATTGAAAATGTTTTATTCCCACTTTAAAGTGAAGCTTTAAAGATCTTTGTATCTCAGCCAGACTAATAAAATAATTTTCCAAAAGATTCATAAAAGCAGCAATGATAAAGCAAAGAATGATTTTGTCATTATGAAGTTATTATCAGCTGTTCAGCCTGTTCACATGTTGCACCCACATGCTCCCTCTCATTAATGAGTGTGTATTGATAAAGGCTTTTCTTGCCTCCCTGTGCTTCAGTGTCTTAGAGGGCTTGTTTGGAGCAGATCTGTTTATGTTTTTATTTCCAACATTCCCCAAATGACTTGTCTTTGTTGTGCATTGTGTGGGAAGTGTTGAAATGCTGTTATTCCATTTGTCCGGATGATATCAGTGCTGAAAAATGCCTCAAATCCCTGGATATTATGGAATGAGAACAACCATTTGT
This sequence comes from Lipophrys pholis, assembly GCF_963383615.2. NCBI lineage: Eukaryota > Metazoa > Chordata > Actinopteri > Blenniiformes > Blenniidae > Lipophrys > Lipophrys pholis. Next base: position 6,833,497 of record NC_137636.1, read on the forward strand.
TTTGCCCAGTGTTGTTGTTTACTGGAGCTGCTGACTCTCACTTCCCATTCTATCCTCTTTTGTTCCATCTCCAGCCTCATTGAACGACTTTTTCCTCATATCTGTTTCTTACTAAACTCACACGGTCTGTCTTGTTTTGCCCAAAACAGACACGCATATGCGCAGTACCTGTTACGGTGGCTACAAGCGAGGGCAGTGTGTTAGGCCTTTATTTGGAGCTGTGACCAAGTCGGAGTGCTGCTGTGCCAGCACAGAGTACGCCTACGGAGAGCCCTGCCAGCCCTGCCCACCACAAAGCTCTGGTACGGAAATTTGAATCGCTCCACCCTTTCACACATACTGCATGTATCCACTTCCTGCTGCCCAGCACACTTTCACACATTCACACAAGCGGCTCTACTTTAATCCGAAACACACCACTCAGGGTCAGAATGACCCGATGACACGCTGCATCACGTCTGCATACTAGCGTGATTGTTAAGATTAAATTTTTTTCACAGAGATGCTCACACTGAGGAACTTCTGACAACCTTCACGCACACACATACACACACAAACACTTAGACTCAGTCATACACACACAAAATACACATACATCATGCAGCCACTTCTCATTAGCCCTGCCAATTAAAGTTTCTATATCAAAAGACGCCAGAGCCACACCACATTAAGAGACAGCCTTATAAACATCCCAGCTAAATGAGTAAGCATGCAAATGCATAATGACATGGTATTAAATGCCCCGCTTTAAGATTTCTTGGATTTTTAGCAAATGTGATATTTTCTCGAGCCAAACTGTGCTTTCTTTGTGTTTTGCTTCAGCTGAGTTCCTCGCTCTGTGCCCCAACGGCCCTGGCTTCGGTGGAGATGGACGAGGTAATGAGCACAAGCACATGATGCACTGGCTTATTAAATAAAATGAAAAAAAAAAAAAAAAAAAAAGCAGACATTGTTTAGAGGTTGTTGTTTTTTTCTGCTTCTTCCTCTCAGATATAAACGAATGTGCTCTCGACCCCGACGTTTGCCAAAACGGAGTGTGTGAGAATACGCTGAGGACGTACAAATGCGCCTGCAATGAAGGATTTGAGGTTGACCTGACGGGCAAAAACTGTGTTGGTAGGCGAATTCCCGTCCTCTTGGCAAATGGACGAATGTTGCTCTGATGCCCGAAGCCAGTTTAATAAAAGTCACCGTTTCCCTCTGCCTGTGTTTTTTGTCAGATATTGATGAGTGTCTGATGAACAGGCTGCTGTGTGACAATGGTCTGTGCAGGAACACGCCCGGGAGTTTCACCTGTCAGTGTCCCAAAGGATACAGCTTCAATCCCGAGACAGACGTTTGCGAGGGTCAGAGTCTGCTTTGTTCTGTCGGGCAGTGCAACGCCACTGCAGTGTGTTCTGTGTTGGTTTGGCAATTTGAGTAGAGTTGAGAAGAAGCTGATGTTTGATTTTTGTGTCCGACAGATGAGAATGAGTGTAAATCCAGCCCTTGTGTTAATGGAGACTGTATGAACAGCCCGGGGTCTTTTGTGTGTTTGTGTTCAACGGGCAGTTCGCTGGACAGCTCAGGGCTGGAGTGTATCGGTAAGTGATCATCATCACCAACGCAAAGGCTGGCAACAACATTTAGGGTTTGAAAAGAAAATCAATTTCAGATTTTTTATTTTGTAAAACGACTTATCTTTATGTGCTTGTGCTTCTTCTATCTGCTCAAGAAGTGCAACAGTGTGAGAGACGCTTTGTCAAAGTTGCTGCACCATTTATAGAAAATGTGTTATTTGTTCATTATTTATTTACTTCTTGTCAGCTTTTGTTTGATAGACTTGATGGAATTAAGGTGTATTAAACTGTGCATTACAGTGGTTGATGTGGTTGGAATTAAAGGTGAGTGCATATTAACTGTAGTTTCTCACAACAGAAACTACTAAGAGCACCTGTTGGCTAAAATATATCAATAATCGCTGTGAGGTGAACATCAATGGGGCGACACTGAAGTCTCACTGCTGTGCCACTCTGGGAGAAGCCTGGAACAGCCCATGTTCCAAATGTGAAAAAGGTGATTAAAAAAATCAAATGACACTTTCGCATTATTTACTTTAAAAAAATCATTCAATTGACTGGAAATGTGTTTTCTATCGTCTCTATTTTAGATCCAATCTGCAGTAAAGGCTTTGCCCGAGTCCGAGGGAACGTCTGTGAGGGTGAGGCTCACTTTGGTTCCACGTAGACACAGGGATTTTTAAAAAATATTTCTTTAATTCAAATATATGTGAAAATCTGAACCTGTTGTTGACTTTCAGACGTGGATGAGTGTCAAGTGTTTCCCGGAGTGTGCATCAATGGGAAGTGCATTAACACACCAGGCTCCTTCTTCTGCCAGTGCCCTCCCGGAATGACTGTTGACGTCAGCGGCAGGACCTGCATCGGTACGTCCTCCGTAGATGTATTAAATGTCTTCAGAATTCATTACTATTTATATATATATATATTTTTTTTTGCCTGAAATCTTTGTTAAATGTTGGGTTTGTGATTTTTAGACCTGCGTACGGAGCACTGTTACCTCACTCATGAGGATGAGCGCTGTGGGGCGGCGATCTCTGGGAAGCACCGTGTGGACGCCTGCTGCTGCTCAGTCGGCGTGGCCTGGGGTCCAGAATGTGACGAGTGTCCTGAAAAGGGAACTCCAGAGTACACCCAGCTGTGTCCACGTGGCCCGGGCTTCTCCCACAGGGGGGATTTCATCAATGGCAGGCCCTTCCTCAAAGGTGGGATACATTTCACAGGCCATGTATTATGGAGATTCCTGATGTGACTGTAAAGCAAGAGGCCAATATAAGAAGACTTTTTAAAGACGTCTTGAGTTATTTCATCAGCTGGTCTGTTTCCCTCTGCTCTCTGCCTCAGACATAAATGAATGCAGGATGATAAACTCCCTCTGCTCTAATGGACGATGCAGAAACACCATCGGCAGCTTCCGTTGCCGCTGCGATAACGGCTACGCTCTGGACTCAGATGAGAGGAACTGTACAGGTGAGGTCATCAGAAATAGACTGTCACTTACTTGCTCGAGAAATTAGACAAGTTTTCCATTTTTGTTGAAGCCTTGCAGATTTTGGATCTATTTCTCGCTATTTCACATGTTAATTGATGTTTAATGATCCCCGTGGGGAAATCTCTCCTCTGCATTTAACCCGTTCTGTTCGTAGTTAAACTTAACTATGAAGAAGAAGTGGGCCGCAGTGCAATCGGTCAGCTGTGGGATTCAAACCTGCTCATTTCTGATCCTAAGTCTGCCTCTCTAACCTCTAGGCCACCACTATCAAATTAAGCATATATGGGTTTTGAGCCCAGAAGATCTGCAGACAATTGTGAAAAAAACACAACCAATCCACCTTCTATATTTACTTCATTCAGTTAGTTTATGCTCAACGAAAAATACGATTTTTAATAAAATACAAATGTATTAGGAAAGTATGTGGTTTAGTTTCTTCTTTGATATTTGTTGCCTAGAAATAGCATTGCATGTAATAAAAATAAAATTAAAACTTTTGGAAACATAATTCATCCACCTTCTATAAACACTATAAACCATAGTGTGTGCACAGAAAGGAAAAGTCACCAGTCAACACTACAATATACGACCCAAAAACCAACTTCTCAGTTGAAAACAGTTGATTACCAGAGATTACCAGACTTGTTAAAGCTGGTCGGTTTGCTGTGTTATTGCTCTGTTAAAAGGTGCAGATGCCTGTATAGTTTAAAGAGCTCGTGCTTCCTCTTCTTTTTTTTGTCATTTAATTTTTCTTGATTTATGAGTTAATATCTGTAACCTCATTTGATTGCGAAAAAGTGAGATCAGGCCTTCAGCTTTCGACCGACTCACCACCTTAACATTTTATTGTCTCTCATTTCACATACTTCATTCCTTATCTTCATTGCCTTTTGTGTTTTTCGTATCTTATTATTGTATAAAATGTAAACAGCTTTAATTCTGATAAAGGTTAAGGGAGGGACGCCATTAAATCAGGGAAGAGCATAGAGAAGTGATATGTGCAGGCTAAAAATGATAAACTTTTTGAAAACACAAAGATCCTGAACTTAATGATTCAGTAGAAATAAATGTAATGATGCAATTCTGCCAAATCAAATTACAAGACAACAAATATTGCTGGTTTGCACTGTGAAGAAAACAATTGAGATCACCATGTATCTCTGCTTGACTTTTCAAATGTTCTGAACGTGGTTTCCTTAGTTTAGGAAAATGATACGTCAACAAAATGAAGGCTTAAATGAGGTAGTAAAAAAAAACTGGAATAGTGATTACAGCTGCTCGCTAACAGGAAAGAAAAAACAAAAGCAGCCGTTCATTATTTCTATTAAACCATTACTGTAACAAAAGGAACAAATAATATTAATACTGGCTCAGTACCGAAGCTCCATCTGAGGAGATGAATAACAAACTACGTGAGTTTAACGTCCTCCAGTCAACACAACGGGAGGATCGAGAAGGCAAAGCTGCAGTGAGAACAATGAAAACACAAAAATAAAAAAAATGAAAACAAGATGATGAAGAAAGGTCCAGCCCCTCACGTAACCAAGTTGTCACCTTTGCCAGTTTCCATTCATCACTCACGGACCAGGTACTGACTACTCTGAGTTTAAATTTGAATGCACAGGATGTCTCCCTTTCAACCCAAATTAACTTCTTGGCGTGAAGCAAGCCATGTGCACCAGTTTAGAGGAAATCTTGTGAGCATATCTTTCATGAACATGAACATACCTGTCAATGTGTGAGAGCTCCCACACATCCAGATCGCACATCGCTATGACTGAAGAAGAGTTGTTAAAGCATTGGTGCAGTTTTACATAAAGAGCATCTCGCCTGCTGAGTTTTGTCGTGTCTCTTCCCCGCAGACATCGATGAGTGCCACATCTCTCCAGACCTTTGCGGACAGGGCAGGTGTATCAACACGCCGGGGGACTTTGAGTGCGAGTGCTTCGAAGGCTACGAGAGCGGCTTCATGATGATGAAAAACTGCATGGGTGAGTGACGGAATGTCTCCCACACACACACACACACACACACACACACACACACACACACACACTGAATCATATCCTCAGATTCGGATGATTTGGCTCCATTGTTTTCGGAGATGGCTCTTCCATATGAAATCTTTTTGTCTGAGAAGACAGCAGTGAGAAACCTGATCTCCTTAACAACTCCCCTGTACACGCTATTAAAGTGGCAGTATGTGAGAGCACAGACGACCGCAACCCAATAAAGTCTTAAGGAAGACCTGCCACAAACTAACCATCTCCTCCACAATCCCTCTTGGGCCATAAGCTCTGGATGAGGTGCTTCAGCTGACATGACAGACCTGAAACTCACTGTGGAAGTGGATTATGTCATTTGAAATTTGCAAGCTGTGTGCGTTTGTATGTATAGCACGTGTTAGATTTTCACTCAGACTGAAAACAATTGGAAAGCTTCGTAAAACTTGTCAAAAAATTGTAAAAGTACACATTTTTGGCGACTTACTGTTTTTATCCAGCATATGTGGGACAAACACGTTATAATTATTTCATATTCTGTCCTGATGATTGACCATCTGTGAAAATAATGCTCTGTTTTCATGCTGCTCTGACTTTGTCCTTGTTTTTAGAAGTTCTTTGGTGAATTCACACACATAAAATTGCAGAGTTTCAATATTTATTTATTTTAAATTTTTGGCCTAAAGCTGTAATTAAACCAGAATTGGAAGCACAAAATTTACTTGCACGCTGTGGCAAACAAAATCCCTGAAAAACAGCTGGACTGGAAATAATGCGTTCAGTGTTGACATCATAAAGGGCTGGTAGTGACTTGGCTAACCAAAATAACAAGTAAAAAATAATTATAGACCTTTTTTTTTGTTTTTTTAACCAACCACTTAATTTTTGTTAGAGAAAAAAACCTTCTTTTTTATACAAGAACCAGTCAATGATATGTGGCCTGCGTTCTTTCATCAAGCAGTTATTTAGACAAAGATGTAATCAACAAGGACTCTGTGGCTCCTAATCCCACAATACCTCTTAAACTAGGAGCACAACTTTAGAATTATCTAGTGGGTTTTGATTGTAAATCACTAAGTGGTGAAACAAATATTGAGTGTGACCAAGCTAAACAATGTAATTTTTTTTTTCTCCTTGCGTCAGACATTGATGAGTGTGAGAGAAATCCCCTGCTGTGCCGTGGAGGCGACTGTTTGAACACAGAGGGCAGTTTCCAGTGTATATGCCCAGAGGGACACGAGATCGCCCCAGACGGCTCGGCCTGTTTAGGTAAGTGATGGAGACCCATCCCCATAAAACTTCTACCCCTCGTCTTGCTTTTCTTCCTTATTAGAGCGAAACCATGTGGGAGGATGCACTTTCTGGTCCATTTTCCACAGATAAGAAACAAAAACAAATAAAGGGATAAAATAGTGGAATAGTGCATCATCTGTTCCTTCATGTGCCTCAGTGTGTGCACTCAGTGTGGAGTCCTAATAGCACTATTGTGCCAGATCTTCAGAAAAGGTAATTGATCTATGTTTCAAGTTTTATTGAATAGCTTGCAACAAGAGGTGTTCATAATGTTTTGGCCCATTTTTAGACTTGATGAAATTATATACACTTGTTGCCCTTGTTGCTCGTGTTCTGTTTAGTGGTATATTTTGATGTGTTGCATTAAAAAAAAAAAAAAAACCTGACCCAGAAACGGTGTAAACAAAAACTATCCATTTATTCAACATCAATGCTCCATTTGTTGTGTTTACGGTACATTTTGCATGGTGGGTGCAGATTATTAGATAGATGGACTTTTTCTTTATTGCCCTTCTCGCTGTCTTCACTGTCGAAATTCCTTCCTGAGAATACCCTGTAGTTTCAGGAGGGTTTTCATGATGCTGCTCACCTGGGCGGCACAAAAGCTAGTTTAGTTTTTACACATGTTGTGTACAAAGAAAGTTTGGTTCGTGGAAACTGTTGAATGTTTAATTTGATCGGAGAAGCAGTGACAGCACTTTCTTCCTACAATAACAAGAGAAGAGTTTTTGCAGGGATTTCCAGTTTCACAACCCCCATGTTTATTTTATGGCATTGATTTAACAAATCATGCATTATTCATTGTGTGTCATTTGGATGACATAATCCAACTTGCAGTCCATGACCTAATGTCCAATCACTGCCTGTGAGGCTCATTTATTTTCATTGTTAATCAGCTAAAGTCAAAGAAGAAGCTTCAACAAAGTAGGTGTCCACCTCATTTCCTCGGAGATACTTTCCATAATTATCTCCCTGAAGTTACGAGACATCACATGATAATAAAGATAATAAACTTTACCTAAAGAGAACATTTCCTTACAGATGGGTGTAGTACATTGTCTTTAATGAGGATGACTGATTCCTTGTTGGAAAAGCCATTTATCATCATTAAGCTCTAAAACGACCAATTTTTAAGTCAACCACAGATTTGTAATCCACTGGTCTGAAAGAGTTTTCTTCAGTTTAAGACTTTGTCAGCATGCCTCGCAGCTCTTCCATTACGTGTGGGTTACATCGTAAACTAATGAACCCAGACATTCTGAACACTGTAGTTGTAGGAGGTGAAGGCTTCAGAGGAAGGTTAGATCTTCATTTAACAAAGATCAATATTTATCTTTACAGCATCCAGAGCGATGTATAAAAAAAAATGCTTTTTAACTTTCGGTTAGTTGTCAGCTCCAATCAACTTAGATCAACCCGTAGGATAGGAATGCATTTGAAGAGCAACAGATTGACATTCGGTCGTATGTAACTCATTCCTTTCACTCTATCCTGACCTGTGTTTCATTTCCAAGGATTTACACTTCATGTCATCATGCCGCGCAGATGCATAGCATTTTCACAGCTGCTTTCATTCTTTCACAGATATCAATGAATGCGAGCTGAGTGACCGGCTGTGCAGGAACGGCCAGTGCGTCAATATGATCGGCCGATACCAATGTGCCTGCAACACAGGATACAAATCCACCGAGAACAGGCTGGAGTGTGTTGGTAGGTTTTGAACGTGGAACCCTTTTCCTCTCGAATATACATTCTTGTGATTTTACTGTGGCTTTACGGCTCTGGTTTTGTGATTTTCCGCCAATCAGACATTGACGAGTGCACCATTGAGAACGGGGGCTGTGAGACTTTCTGCACCAACTCGGAGGGCAGTTATGAGTGCAGCTGCCACAGTGGATACGCCCTCATGCCCGACCTGAGAAGCTGCACTGGTGAGTTGCCGTGTCTTATCAGTCTTAAATAATCCACCATCATCTAATTGTTCTGCAGTTGCCATGATCGCTTGAGCGCCTTTTGTCAATATGTGGCATCTGAAGGCACATTTGGTTGTACCAAGATACTGCAACGTTTGTGTTCAAAGACCAGATTAAAGAGCAGTATTAAAACACCTCATCAAGATCGAGGACTTTTGTATATACAGTGGAGAGACACTGCTGTGATTTGGCTGGCACATGTTTAAAGAAGGCATGCGCTCACACAGAGGGAGGTTGAGAAAGGTGGTGACTAAATCTGAAGTCTGTTCATGTGTTATTCACTTCTGAATGTTGACAGACTATGATAGATGATTTCTTTGGTTATTCTGGCAAAGGTCTTTACAAAGTTGTTGTTTTTTTTTTTTTTTCACTTCAAAGGTGATGACTACTGGTCTCCTGCCCTGTTCATAGACTGACTCTTGTGATTATTCTTCCTTTTAATTACCACATAAAGATATACAGACAGGGATCAAGGCAGCACGGGTAATTTTAGACTATTTTTAGAGGAGTGCTCAGCTTGTTACACAAGCTGTGTCCTGAACTAACATTACATTTTTATGAGAAAAGAAGAAAACGTGCACCAGGCTGAAGTAGCATGATTCTCTGTTCATGTTTTTTTCTGACCACATATGGATTATTAGGCTCAAACGTGTCATTGTTTCCTTTCCTCTACACTTTTCCTGCTCCTTTTACTGCTTTAACTCACCTCTCTGGCTCTCTGTCTCCGACCTTCAGACATCGACGAGTGTGAGGAGAGCCCGGACGTCTGCGATGGAGGCCAGTGTACAAACACCCCGGGGACTTACCAGTGTCTGTGCTTTGATGGCTTCATGTCATCCGAGGATATGAAGACCTGCCTGGGTAACGGATGCACATTTTATGTCTGAAATCAAACCCTGTAGATACATTCTGTGCAGGTCTGCTTTTATTAGATCTCTGGTCTCTGAGATATACTGACATATCGTAATGAACATCTTCACGGTGATCCAAGATGTGAGTCAAGAGAAGAAGCTTTTAATGACTCAGATCTCCAAGACCGAGTGGGACAGAGCAAGCAGCAACGTTTTTGTTGGTTTAGATGACAGTGAACTGTGTTCGTCAGGCAGAGCACAGAGGAACGTGTGAAATTTCGACGTCTGTTTCCACTGAGCGAGAAAAACAAAAAGCATCATTTAAGTGCTTCTAATGGATTCGCACAAACACCCACTCTATTACCGCTGTATTTATTCAAAGTAAACACATTTTAAAGCCCCGGTATAGTCCGTGACGTAATCCTTTTGTGACTCACTAACATGTGTCATAGCTTATCAAACTTTTGTGGCAGCTTGTATAAACAAAAGCTAATTCTTTTTAATGAATTGTCATAAACCTTTCCTTTTATTGTAGTTGTGTTTAGCGAGTTAACATTCTTGATCGCTCTCCGCTTCCCTCCCTGTCAAGATGTGGACGAGTGCGAGCTGAATCCAAACATCTGCCTGAGTGGCAACTGTGAGAACACGAAAGGTTCCTTCATCTGTCACTGTGACCTGGGATACTCTGTACGCAAGGGAACAACCGGCTGCACAGGTGAGCGTAATGAGGCGTAAGACTCACAAACAAAATGTTTCTGTCAGTGCAAGAATGTGGAGGCAAAGGACAATGAGTCAGTGGAGATCTGCTGCTAATTAAGTGTGTGTGTGTGTATGGGCATAGGCATGCGTGCATGTGCGTGCGTGTGTGTGTGTGTGTGTGTTGAGCAATACTAATGGTATCAGGCTAAAGAGAGAGATGAGGGATGAGGAATACAAGGAGACGGTCTGGTCAACCAGAAGCAGCTCCAACATTACTCACCCTCATTCAAGAGCTCCTGTCTGACTTGATGAAAAACACGCTCGCACACACACATACATTAACACACACACGCGCGCGCGCGCAGGCACAAACACACAGTGACAGCAGGAGCTGTGAGGTCACTGTCTTCCATCAGATGTGTGCATCACGTTGCACTGTTTATTCCTTTGTTGCTCTTTCATTAAGGTCAGTTAAACATTACGTGATGGTTGGAAGAGTTCTGCAGGACGTCATCGCCCGCATCAGCTCCAAAACACATAAATACAAAAGTCCATCCGACTGCTTTAGTCCGACACCGTGCTCGCTTCTTGTCTCGTCAGAGTTCAGTCTGGTTTACGAAGCCATTTAATACGTTTTTGTGCGAGTATTTCTGGCCGTATCTTGAGTCACACACAAAGTCAGCAGTCCTTCGGATAGGAATAAACAGGTTTATCAGAAGTGTGATTCAAACCCCCTCACACTCACTCACAAACTTTAGCACACACACTTTTGCTCATTCTAATCCCATTAAGAGGTCCATACAGTATTCTCCTTGTTTTGCAGAGCCGGGATTGCAGCAAAGCAGCCGGCTCTGAATCACAGGTTTGGAATTTCAATCCCAGACCAGAGAATCAAGACACTAATTCCTCTCAGGCCGGCAGGATTTCTCGTTATAGAGTGGACACAACTTGCTACTCTTTTTGAAGAAGATCCGTTTCCAATATATTCTGTTGAAAAAAAAATAAAAAATCCATAAGAAATTGTCTGTCATCGCTGAATTGCCTTATGTGACCACGTTGGTATGCGTGGACTAAATCCTCTTGCGTGTGTGTGAGTGTTAATGAGTGAGTGGTTGCTCTCGACTGCATATCTGATCCAGCTGTTGATGAAGCTCCCACAAGAATTATTTCTCTTTTTATTCCACAACACTGAGAACTCAGGGGCAGGGTGTGGGTATCTGTATGTGCTCTTAAAGCACTTGTGGGTCGTTGCGTGCGTGTCGGAAAGTTAGTACTGGGTGGAGATCTATTGGTGGGGTTTACACGACCGGGAGTGCCTCTGTGTTACAGAGGGGATCAGGAATAAAAGGTTAAGTGTTTTGTCTTCATCATCACTTCATTTCATGACAGAAGAGTCAAACAATGTGAGTTCAGTCATGACACGCAGCTCTGAAAACAATGGATTACTGTGACTTTCATTTAAAAGTGAAGTTAAACCCCAAACAAATTAAATACATCAGATAGATTCTGTGACTTCACTGAGACGCTTTTGGTACTGTTATGCTTCATTTTAATACTCAGCGTTTCCATGTCAGTGACACTTGTGGTTGCAATGTCTCACTTTTATTGCTTTCCTATGTTATAAGAAGCAGATTGTATTGGCAAATGTTAATTGTTTGCAGGCTTAAGAATAATTTTGTGGTGCGACTGAGTTTATTTGGTTACCTAATGACTCCTTATTTATTGGGCTTTTTTAAAGTGCATTTTAATATTTGCCATTGTCCCATAATGACCACTTATAGTCCTATTTAAACATGTTCAGTTTAGCTTTAGCCAGCTTTTATAGAAGCCTTTACTTAAGCACAAGTACAAATATTTCTGTATTAAATAAAAACCAAAGACATGAGATACAACTTAATTACGTCAGTGAGAAAGCTCCAGTGTGTTCATTGTGCAGAGTACAAAGGAGTCCTTTAAAGGAGATTGTGAATCTCTTGAATGTTGTCTCAAAGAAGTGTGTATTTGACTTTAACAGGGGTTGTCTCAGCAATTCATTGCAACTCGTGCCTCAGACTTGGCTGGTTTTTCCGCCAGGTGCCCTTCCTGCCTCACCCTGGGTTCAAACCTGGGTCCCTCATGAGGAGTGACGAAAATAATGCTAGAATGGAGAATATTCCGCTGATTTGATTCAGTTTCATGGTCAATCTCAAATGATTCACTCTCTCCTCTGGCTGAAAGTGATTATTTCTCTCTGCTACAATAATCACTGTCGGTCAGCACCTTTACTTTGTTATCAAGTCACCATCTTTTATCTCTTTCACTTCTTTCACATCATTTTCATCTTTTCATTGTTGTGCTTGGCATGAAATACTCGGAAAGGGATTTTTTTTTTTTTTTCTGCCGCTTATTTTCTCTCCAGTTAGACTTTTGGTACATGCTTTAAAAAGTAAATCAGTTTTTCTCATCTTTAAGATGAGTAGATAGATACTTAAAGGTACAGGAAAACCAAATTGTGTTGAGTGAAAAGTGAAGTTATTTGTGGTAAAAAGTTGACAGTAAAAATCAGTGCAGTCATCCCAGCTAACATGGTCACCAGTCAACCTCAGGTCCAACACAGCATCACATATTAGTCTAACAAGCATGTTTTTTTTTTTTTTTTTTAAATTTTATTTATTTTTTTAGTGCTGGGTGATTTGGCCTAAAAAAGAAAAATTCAAGTTTCGAGTTTCGTGTTTTTTTTTCTCAATGCACTTAAAAATGAGTGCAGACATCAGATATAGAAATGTTTTCAATCCATCAAAGTGATTTTTTTCTATCTGTCCAAACGTCTGTATCTGAACTAAATCAAACCAACTGTGACCACTGAGGTGCTTCTTGCATTCAACAACCCTTGTTTGCGCTTTGCATTTCTGTGTGTGTGTGTGTGTGTGTGTGTGTGTGTGTGTGTGTGTGTGTGTGTGTGTGTGTGTGTGTGTGTGTGTGTGTGTGTGTGTGTGTGTGTGTGTGTGTGTGTGTGTGTGTGTGTGTGTGTGTGTGTGTGTGTGTGTGTGTGTGTGTGTGTGTGTGAGAGAGAGCTACATTCTCTCTCTGTCATCAAAAGCTCGTAGGAAATGATAATTAATTCTGTCTGTAATCCGGGGAGATTCGTTTGCTCCCGGCCCTGATATGAACCCTGTCATCATATGTAGTGTAAATATACTGTACCCTCTCCTCAGGAAGACTGTAAACCAGCAGCACTGATCTGTAATTGACAGTGTTTTGAATTACTACCCTCAAAAAGACACACACAGAAGTGTGTCTCGCTGAATGTGCGTTATCACTTTGGCCATGTTCATGGCTTCCCTTCTTGTGCAGCAACGAGCCCACTCCCTTATACTATCTCGCATTTAAAGCTGGCGCACTCAGTCCACATGTTGAAAAGGTATTGTGTTGGCCAGTGCTTTAACGTGTTGTTTTTAGTCACATTAGTAGTCCAGTGGCCCGATACGTTGTTTTCCCATTGTGCCTTGTTGCTGGCCGAGGAACTGCAGCCACATTCAGACGATCTTATCACAAGCAGCTCCCTATAGAGTTCCTCGATGGTTCCACCCTACAGGATGGAAACAGCTTGATTTAAAGAGCACATTTTATTAGTAGCCATTAAATTCTGTTATTCGTCTTCATTGTGCACACATTAGGTTGGCACACATCAAGAAGTATTCAACTAAGTGCCGCAGTATTTCATTTACTAGATGAGTTCAGATAAGCCTGTCATGGTTTTGCTGTAGAGGAATATTTATTTGTTCACATTGTGTTTTTTTAGTGAAATTATGTTTTGGAAAGATTGCATTTCAAAATTTGACATCTGAGGTGCTGAGAAAACCAAACATAAGTGTTAAAAGAGGGTCTTTTAATGCGCTTCGCATGAGAGGCGCCGAGTCTGTGGGTCTGGCGAGGAGAGGAATCTTTGCCTAAAATAACCTCAGAGGTTCTAGCACAGACAGAACAGACAGAACAAGGCCTTCACGTTATGGGTATCGTTCTCCCTCTTGGCCGTTTTTATTGTGCTCTGGACACACTTAAACAATGAAAGCCCAGAAACTGACTCTACTCAATAAACCTTTGAGGGATGGCTGTTAGTATCAGAGATCATGTGAATGTCTCAGTGCCTTCTGAAAATATATCTCTCCGTGGATGAAAAACAGTGAGCCAGAAAGACTTTGTCCTGTCATCTCCTGCTGCTGTCTTTATACAAATCAAACCGAGCATCAACTCGCTTCACTGTGCCAAGAACCCCACTGGCACAAGAGAGCAGACTCGAATCATCAGACCATCAGAGCTGTGTCTATTTTACTTCACATTGCTTTTTTTTTTTGTTTGTTTTCTTTCCTACCCATCAGATATCAATGAGTGTGAGATTGGAGCCCACAATTGTGACCGACATGCGACTTGCACCAACACAGCCGGCAGCTTCAAATGCAACTGCGCTCCAGGTTGGATTGGCAACGGACTGAAGTGCACAGGTAAGGCTGATTAGAAGCAATAAACTCACATCATGGAGCTGACAAAATTTGTGGGAAGAACAGACGACACACCATAATATTATGACCACTGACAGGTGGTCTCTTTATCCTGGCACCTTCACCAAGGCAGCAAGTGAACATTTGCTCCTGAAGTTTTTACGTGTCAGAAGCAGCAAAATGAGTTTGACAAGGACCAAATTGTGATGGCGAGACGACTGGGTTAGATCATCTCCAAAACTGCACTTCTGGGGGATGTTTCCAGTCTGCGGTGATCAGAATTTATCAACATATGGTTCAAGGAAGAAAAAGTAGTGAACCTGTGACACAATAATAAGGAGCAAAAGCTCATTGATACAAGTAGTCCAGTGTCTGCCATAGTTCCCAACCAACAAGACTTAAAGGATCTGCTGCTAACAACTCAATGCCAGACACTAAAGCACACCTCCAGGAGTCTGGTGGAGTCTGTGCCTTGACGGGTTAGTGCTGCTTTGGCAGCAAAAGGGCAACCTTCACTGTAATTGGCAGGTGGTCATAATGTTGAGGCTGATCAATGTCAGAAAGAAAAAGTGATTCCAAATCTTAAAGAATATTTATTAAATTACTGAAATATCCAAACTATTAATGAGAGAATTCTGTGAAGCACTATCGCCTCGATGTGTTTCACTTTGTTTTTGTGCCGTAATCCTCCGCACTAATAAAACCTCTGCACTGATCGTCACACTCCTTCATCAAAATGATTGCAGATGCTGTGTTTCATCAAAAAAATGAATCCCACATCCTGGTGCTTTACAGACTTAAAATGTCTTAATGCACAGATAAAAATAGTCCTAACATTGCTTTCTAAAGGAGTCAAGCGTTGTTAATAGATCATCTAAAAGACTAAAAGATTTATTACTTCTTTGTCAGTGAATATGTTCTTCATACAGTGATATCAATGAACTAACTGAGTTTTAATATTGATCTTTCCTAGTTTTTATTATGGATTAAAATAATACAATTATTATTATTATTATTACTATTATTATTATTATTATTATTGTTGTTATTATTATTGTTATTATTATTATTATTATTATCATTTAGTTTGTTTGTTTTTTGTGAGAAAAAATAAGTGCTATTTTTTATCTATGCATTTCCAAATATATATATCTCATCCTTTCCACGGTGTTTGCATGATGTGATTGTTTTCGGACTGTTTCAGATCTGGATGAATGCTCGAATGGGACACACATGTGTAACAACAATGCGGACTGTGTCAACACCTTGGGCTCATACCGCTGCGCCTGCAAAGACGGATTTTCTGGCGACGGATTCTACTGCTCAGGTCACACATCGGAGCTGGTGTCTTAAAACTGTGTGTGCTGTTTGAAGAATACACTGAAGCATTGTGTGTGATTACCACTGCAGACAGCGATGAGTGTGCAGAGAACGGCAACCTGTGTGAGAGTGGCCACTGTCTGAATATGCCCGGAGGCTTCCGCTGTGAATGCGACATGGGCTTTATTGCCACTCCCGACGGAAAGGCCTGCGAGGGTAAGACAACACTGCTGCTGCCTGACTATCGGGGTTCCAATGCCTCTGAATCGGTGCCCACATCTTAAATAATGTTGAATGATTCAAAAACGTCTGGTGTTACTCTGCTGAATGGATGTTTGTTTTCCTGTTTGGAGGAACAGTCCATGCACACAGATGCTGCCTTCAAGTGGAACCCGTGAGATAGTAGGTTGCACAAGGAAAGTGCAGAGTATGCTCAGCATAAATGTGGTTTCAGTTGTGAGAACATTTCTAGGGGCTGACAGCTGCAACAGAGGAAATTATATTATTCCCTTTTCAAATTTCAACATCGCATTTTTTTAGTGACAAATGGTCTCAAACAAAAGCATTACAATTAATGTAAATATTAACAGCTGCTGAGAGCCTTTAGGCTTTTCAGGAGTTAAATGAGTTTAATGAGTTTAATGATTGTTTTTTGTGTCCATGAAAGGTCGTATTAACAGATAAAGACCAATGACAGTCTTGTTATGATAACATGTGTTCGATATTTACTGTTTGAATAGCCAATACAGCCACAAACTTTATTGTTGTCCCTCCTGGGCTAGACTCCACGTTATACGGTTTAGAGTGATAAATGTATTTTAGTTTTCCTGATGCACAAAAATAATAGACGAGATGGAAAGAACTTTTGAGTGTGTGGTCAGATTTGGCAGATTTGGTTGGGTTGCAACAACCTCTTGTGCAGTTACTGTGATCCATTTGTTGAAGTTTGAATATTGTCATCCAGAGTCCATTTAAAAGGGGTTTTTAAACATGTTTTATGTATTTAATAAATTCCAGCAGCACCTGGAGAGCTGTGGTCACCCATGAGCAGTGGGAATCGAACCTGTAAACATCAGTAGACAAGCTATTCATTGCTTACTAACTGTTATGCTGTTTGATTAAAGCGTGAACACAGCATGACCCAAACATGTGAAACTGTATCGATTGATTATTGATTTATTGGCCAACAAACTGGAGTCGAAAGAAAAACAGAAAGCACATCCCATTTTTTTTAATCATGATTTATTCTCTAAATTTGTATTGAAAATAAATCTAAATAGTATTCCCCTGACCCACAGACTTCTCCCCCCGGTTGAGAACCACTGAACTAAACACATTATGTGTCACAACCAGCGTCTTCTAGCAGCATTTCTACTTCATTTAGTTTGGGTGCAACAAAGGAAGCCCTCTCGCTCTTATTGCACTTTTTATAAGCTCTTGGTGAGTTCTCAGCTGGTAAAAATACCACCACTAAATACCACCAAGTACTTTTAGGTAAGCACACAGCATTGTTGTGAAAGCTAGGAAAGTTTTGCAACTTAAATGTGCGTCACAGCAGCTGGCCAATATGGCTTTTATTTATCTTTAAATGCCAGTGTGAACACAGAGCAGTGAGAAAATGATCTTCTTCCTTGTTTTTTTTTTCGCACCACAAGTGGGAAAACAACAATATGTAGATATTAATATATAGTACATATCCAAGCATTGTTGCTTGACTAAAGTGCAGCAAAAACTGCTCTGCCCACTGATTGAAATAATCCATATTCATTGGTGAAGAGTCTATTTTAACCTTTTCAAGCCACTTTTTGAAATGCACACATATGCAAGTCTGCCATATGCATCAATCTAAGCGATAATAGGTCTCGTCAGGATGCAGTATTTAGAAATGTTGGATAAAATATGAAATTGCAGGAAGTTTCAAATGACTGCTACTGCTGATTCTTATTTGGGCAGAGTTATGAATAGCAACAGACAACTGTGATTCATCCCCTGAGCGATAAGACGTTAGTGGATTCAGTTGAATGAGCAGCTTGACCTCATTGTGCTGATGTGTCAAACATGAAATAACCTGTCCGGCCCTCCCTGTCTCAGCTCAAGCTGGACTGGACAGTGATTTGTGCAAAGTCTAATGATGTGGAAGAGCACAATTTCATAACCTTGGCTGTAGCTCTGTCTGGATGTGTCTGGGCATTTTTTTTTGCCCCAGAACTGTCATTCTGTAGCATAGGTGAGCGGCCTTCACTTCCTATTGCTGCCTGCCAATTTTCCACCATGATCCCATGATCCCATGATCCACTAATCCCTCACAGCTGGGTCTCTCTCTCTCTCTCTCTCTCTCTCTCTCTCTCTCTCTCTCTCTCTCTCTCTCTCTCTCTCTCTCTCCCTCTCCCTCTCCCTCTCCCTCTCCCTCTCTCTCCCTTTGTCTTTCTGCTTCTCGTTTCCAGACATAGACGAATGCACCTTCGCTGGCATCTGTGTCAATGGCCGCTGTCAGAACATTCCTGGACTCTTCAGATGTGAATGTAACATTGGTTATGAGCTCGACAGGAGCGGAGGCAACTGTACAGGTATGATAAGTCAACGCCATAATCCATCTGCCTTCCTCAGTAATGGTCAATTCTGCCCCAGTGAGCTAAGGAAATGTGGAAGAGTGTGAAAGGAATGCAGCAACCTCAGTGAAGAGTGATGAATGACGCTCATTTTGTGTTAAATGAAGTAACAGAATCACACTGCTCCTCTATTTGCTGTTGTAGCAAATAAGGATTTGATACCAGTGTTGTGTGACAGTTGTAGTGCAAATTAGGCCAAGGCTATTTTGTTTATTTTGCACATTTCAGTGAGAAGGCAATTTATTATTCAACAAAAATGTAAAGGTGGTAAGAGCTAATGGGCTTATAATGACTCCTGTGAAAAGGAACATTCGGTAAAAACACAACAAAACTGAGCTTTTAAAAGAATGAATTATTATTATTATTATTTATTTATTTATTTTTTATTATTATTATTATTATTATTATAAGCTAACAACTTACTTTAATTTGAATAATACATTAATCTGCATGGCTGTGTTACTGTATTGTTCTGGCACATTAGCTGGGTGTCATTTCTCTGTAGTAAAACATTTTTATCAGGAAGTTGATCTGTAATCTGGCTGATTTTTGTTTTTTGAAATAATGTATGAGAAGAAGGAGCAACTGCAGCAGCTTACAGGTCCTAAAATATTAGCAAAAGTCTAATTGAGCTGCTAAAAATACAAACTGACGTTAGTCTGAGTCGGCCACCTTTTCTTTTGTTGGGACAAGTTAATTTGAATGTAATTGAGTACTTCTCCTCCAGTAAACAGGATTTTAAGGAAATAGCAACAGTTTAGACAATTGCTATTGTTAACAGTTAGCCCTGCTTTTACCGAATTAATGAGTGACAGGTCACTGAAACTTTATTAATTGTATGTTATGAATTAAGTGATACTCAGTCAATAAAGTTAATGGGTTGTTACCACCAATAGTGATAGTGTTAGAGTAGCCAATTACCTAATAACACATTAATAAGATGATTTTCTCTGATATGTTTCTAAATAACTGAGAATATTTTAGCAACTTTTTTCTTTCTTTGTCAGATATCAATGAATGTGCAGACCCTACCATCTGTATCAACGGCATGTGTGTTAACATCCCTGGAGGTTACCACTGCAACTGCCCACCAGACTTTGAACTCAACCCAACCAGGGTGGGCTGTGTAGGTGAGACTCGACAAGTTCTGAATAGCACATTTTCTGCATTTGCTCTTTGCATATCATGTAACCGATTATTCCCCCCTCGTGTGTAGTCCAATCCCATCACATGTGTTTATGTATACAGACACTCGCTCTGGAAGTTGTTATCTGGATGTCCGCAATCGAGGGGACGCGTCAGAGAGTTTGGACTGCTCCAATGAGATTGGAGTCGGCGTTTCCAAGGCGTCTTGTTGTTGTTCCCTGGGCCAGGGCTGGGGAAATCCATGTGAATCATGTCCCTCTCTCAATTCAAGTGAGTCAGCACTTGGTTACTCAGGCCTTGCATGCATCATTTAAGTTGAAATTTCTGTCTCAATTCAAGTGCAGTTAATATGCCTGAAATGTACCTTCTGCCAGCAATAGTGACGTTCCACATTACTCAGCTTGATTAAAAAAAAACTATATATATATATATATATATATATATATATATATATATATATATATATATATATATATAGTTTTTTATATATATATATATATATTTTGTTCACAGGTCAAATTAATAAATGTGTTAGTGTGATTTATAGCCAGTCAGACTACAGAAATATAGTTGTGTTCAAGGTTCTCTCTCTCACTTATTAAAGTGGTTATTATGACTGAAAGTACTAAAACTGGATGGATGGATTGATGGATGGATGATGGATGGATGATGGATGGATGGATGGATGGATGGATGGATGGATGGATGGATGGATGGATGGATGGATGGATGGATGGATGGATGGATGTACAACACATTTTAATATAGACACAGATTACAAAAAGACAGATATAACTAAGAACAAATGGTTAGTAAGTTGCAATTGAAATACGTTAGTTCCTTAAAATGGCAGCAGTTCTATCACAGTGATGTGAATCAGGCATGTTTAAGAGTAAAACAACATAACATACAGATTTGTTAGCTGCCCTCTTGTGCAGTGTGTGTTTGCTTGCAGTTGTTGCTTGCAAGGTTGAAGCGGTTTTGTGCAACTTTCTCGGAAATTGTCTGCAGATGGTTCGAACTATAGCAGAGAATGACTCATCCCTTTTCAGCTCAAGGAAACGCTTTATTCTATGACAAGAACAGAACCTTTTTTCTTTTGTGAGTTGTAATTCAGAGTAGCGGCAGTCACGTCTGGTCCACTAGGCTCTGTGGATGATAAACTTCAAAATATGAGACGGCTGTTCAGAAAAAGCATAACGGAGAGTGAAAGGAAATCATTTGATGATTGAAAACATGATTTTCAAATTTTCCAGTGAAAAAAAAAATTACAAAAAATACATGGCTTGAGGTTTGTGTGCTGTGTTGTGTCGTCGTTGTTGTTTAATGTCAGTGCCTGCTGTGTTTTGGGTTACAGCTGAGTACAAGACGCTCTGTCCTGGAGGAGAAGGCTTCAGACCAAACCCCATCACGGTCATCTTGGAAGGTCAGCCAGCGACACGCCCCTATAAGTTTGCATCAGGCTGCCCCTGTACACACTTGCAGATAACACAGACGCCTGCTCAAAATACCACTGAGTGCTTCCTTTTTCTATCTGACAGACATCAATGAGTGTCAAGAGCTGCCCGGCTTGTGCCAGGGAGGACAGTGCATCAACACCTTTGGCAGTTTCCAGTGTGAATGTCCAAGAGGCTACGCCCTGAATGCAGACACCAGAGTCTGTGAAGGTACGGAGCACACAAATGTATTCCTGTGCAGCCTCTCAAACACACAGGTGACCTATCCCACTCCAGCTCCTGCCCCCGGGACAATTCAGCGGGAAGGAAATTGAGTCCAGCCATTCAGTCCTCAGTTCAACGACACATGGAGGCAGAAGGGGGGGGGGGGGGGGGGGGGGGGGGGGGGGGAGCACCAGGAGCAAGATGACAAAGAACTGTTGGAATCTGCTGTCCCACAGACAATGCTGCAGCTCATTTTTGCTCAGTGTGTGTCTGCCACACTTCCCGTCTGTTGTTAAACCTGCAAAGCTCAGTGAGGATGAGGAGGCAGCTGAGGAGCAAGGCTCTGATGTGGTCAGCCCTCTCCTCAGGGAAGTACACCGAGTCTCCTGTTGACAGGCCAGAGATGACAGAGGCAGGGAGAAACGAAAGGAGAAAGATAGGAGGCAAGAGATAATTGAGAAGAGTGTTTAGAAAAGAAAAACAGGGACAGAGAGGAAAGTTCCCAGAGTTGGACAGTAACATGTGGCTGGCCACATGTTAATTAGTGTTCCTCCGCTGACCTGAAGCACAGCAGTGAGTGTCTGCTCCTTGAAGAACTTGGTCGAACATTTACTCTGTTTGTAGTCACTCGGCTGTTCGGCTATCAGCAGGACTGAGAGGAACAAGTAATGCATTTGTTATTATTCAGTCAGTTTAACTCACAGAAAAATGATTCTGACATTAAAAATGTATGAAACTGGCACAACTTTCATAATAATATCTTCTGTATATCCAAACAGCACTCCAGGTTGATATATAATCAATATATTCTATAGCGATGCTTCTTTCAATTTCCCTCTGATCTTCAAAAATCCTGTGATGTTACGTTCTGGTAAAACCCATGTAGCATCCAAGTCTCTCACATTGACATTTCAAATCAAAATACATTTCTTGTGCTCCCTCTCTGAGTATCTTTTATTTGTTTTATAATGTGCTTCATATGTTGCAGAACAGTGAATCTTCATACACACAGGCCACCTTGTAGCAGAGTTATATCTCTGAGCCAGTGAAACAATTAAAAAACTTTGATGTTCTGGTAAAAAGAAAAAGAAGAAAAAAAGAAAACACTGCATGTAGCCATCTCGGAGATAAAGCACTGGGGTTCTCAAAGATGCATTGAATTTACTGTCAGAATGCAGACCAAACGCGGCCAGGGCTTTTATTCCTCTGCTCTGCAACATTAAAAACAGCTCGGAAAGTTGGAAGCACATGGAAAGCAGCATTAGTTACACAGTCTATTCAAATGTGGCGATGGTTAGGTGAGGTTATGTGGTCAAATGACGAACACATTGAAGGTTGTGTGGAAGTCATCAATTGCGGTGTTTTACATTTAAGTTATTTTTCCCGTATTATTCAATTTTGTTCTGGTATGTCCACGAATGCCTCTTTCAATGTTTTGTATAAAGGAAAAGTTGTGAGACACTGCTTTCAAAAGGTTCACCAACTCATCTTTGTTCGTAGACATCAACGAGTGTGAGCGGCCGGGCATTTGCGGCCCGGGACAGTGTTACAACACCATCGGAAACTACACCTGCATCTGCCCTGTAGACTACATGCAGGTCAATGGAGGAAACAACTGCATGGGTCAGTCTGCATGCTGCAGCTTCACAGCCAGCAACAAGTGAACGTTTGGCACATAAACTTCTCTTTCCTATAAACACACACAGACATGAGGAAGAGCTACTGCCACCGGAACTTCTACTCCGACAATGGCACATGTGATGGGGAGCTGACCTTCAACATGACCAAGAAGATGTGCTGCTGTTCTTATAACATTGGCCATGGGTGGAACAAACCCTGCGAGCAGTGTCCCGTGCCCAGCACTGGTGAGTTGTCGTGCTTGCGTGCTTGCAGATATTTTTGTGGGAAGGACGTCTCAACGAACTTTCTCTTTTGTGCACTCAGATGAGTTTGCAATCCTCTGTGGCAGTGAGAGACCAGGATATTACATCGACATCACCACTGGACGGGTCGTTGGTGAGGTTTTCACATTCAGACGCTCATATGATTAAAAAGAAAGTGTTGTTCTATATATTCTCCTCTTGTGTCTTCCTCATTTGATAGATATTGACGAGTGCAGGGAAATCCCCGGAGTGTGTGAGAATGGAGTGTGTATCAACATGATCGGCAGCTTCCGGTGTGAGTGTCCCATTGGCTTCATCTACAATGACAAGCTGCTGATTTGTGAAGGTAAGGGAAACCGAATTGTCTTTCGTTTTAAAGTATTTCATTCACTTTTCACTGCACGTCACTAAACTACAACTTTCATGCAAACATGCAGCCCAAAGTGCTTCACAGGTAAAACAAAAAAACCAACAGGCATGCCACCTGTGTGAAAGTTTCATCAGTATGTGTCTGTGTTTGAGCACCGCTGTATTTGTTTGCAGATATTGATGAGTGTCAGAATGGACCGGTGTGCCAGCAGAACGCTGCCTGTCTGAACTTGCCTGGAAGCTACCGCTGCGAGTGTAAACCTGGATATCGATTCACTCCAACGGGACAATGTCTGGGTAAGGCTGTGATCACTTTAACTTTCCTATAAGACAGACCTGGATTTATAATAGAGTTTTTATAATTGTTAAACTATGCAATGAGTGAGTTCTTTATCCAAGATAACTTCAACTTTCCATATCTGGCAGTTGTTTAATATCACAATATATCTTTGATTTAGTAAGTTACAATTGTGTGAATCTTTAATGGATGGATGGATGGGGGTGAGGAAAAACATATATAAACAAGTATTGTATTTTAGTTGCAGTAGTAGTAGTGGTGGTAATATTATAGGGCACCAAATTGTTCATTGATGTCAAATGGACGTGGATTGTATAACACATTATCTCTACGGTCCAAAGTTGCCAGTATTAAATCGACTCACGCCACTCCAGTTAAGTGGGAACATGAAGCTGGAGTAGACGAAAGTGTAGAGCAGCTGAAGAAAAGCGGTGTCTTTCAGGAGAGCAATGCTGATTCGCTTACATCTTTTCCTTGGTTCAGTACTGTTTTCACAGTTATGTCAAAGTCTTTTAACTGCCCATTATTTGCCTCAGTTATGTGCCAGAGACGAAGCACCAGATGCAGTGTGGTGACAGTAGGGCTGAGGATGCCGTCTTCATGGTGGGCTTGTTATTGAGGAGGAGAGAATGTAAAGCATGTGTTGAGCTGTTGAACATGTGCCACAGCATATCTGAACCTCGCTGCTGTCAGTCCGCAGAGTCCCAACCGATAAGCACATGTTGAATCAACATCCTGTTTTGCTTCCTGGTTTTCATACAATTCCTAACAACAAAACAAGCCCGGACTCTAGCGAGAGAAAACTGAAACTGTGTTTGAAGGTCATAATGACCTCCACATAATGAATTCTGTTTGACTATAATTGAATCGTGATGACGTTATTGCTTTCATACAAAAAAACCTATTCTCTTATGATGCATGAGAATTTCCAACGAATTTCCTCATTTTGATTACCACTTGTGCGGTGAAGCGTTTGTAACATTTAGTTTCTGAGAACTGGAGTTTCCACAGGTTTGTGTCATGCATATAAAGGATTTGAGTAATCGGTGAATGAAATAGGTTAGAGCGTGACTATAGTCTGGGTAGATTTCACACTTGGGTCTAAGAAAAGGTTTGAAGGAGCCTAATAAGCACAGACGTGTGTGTGATAACAACATGAAAAGTAAAATTAAGAAATGCAAGCTTGTCGGAAGGAGACATACAGTAAATGTGACTGTCATGTAGGACTGCACCAATCTGTGTTACAGTTTGAATTGCTGTCATTTTGTAATCCCACGGCTGGTGGCTTACAAGGACTCACCAATGCATCTTATTCTGTACAAAGTCTGTTCAGTTAATACCCTGATCATTAAAGATAATCTTTCATTTCTTTGATATAACCTTCATGGATTGTGATTCTTATTTTCCACCTTTCCAGACCGTAACGAGTGCCAGGAGATTCCTGGTATTTGCAATCCCGGTCAGTGCATTGACACACTCGGGAGCTATCGCTGCATCTGTCCCAATGGCTTCAAAACCACTCGGGATCAGTCAATGTGTGTTGGTAAGCTGTGCTGCTGTCCCAGAGTTGTGTCATACTGCTTGCTGACTAACGTGAGCTCCTTCTGAGTTAAAACTGTGACTGTCTTGTGTCAGATGTGGACGAGTGTGAGAGACAACCCTGCGGAAACGGCACGTGTAAAAACACCGTGGGCTCCTACAACTGTCTCTGTTACCCCGGCTTTCAGAACTCACACAATGGTGACTGTATAGGTGAGCTGTTTATTTCAGTGGGTAAAATACAACCGGTAAGAGAGGGCGTAATCTCCTGCAGCTGATACATTCATGGTGTCTGTGCATTGGTCAGATGTGGACGAGTGTTCGACGCAGAGGGGCTTGTGTCGGAACGGGCAGTGTTTGAACATGGTGGGCACCTTCCTCTGCGTGTGTCATGACGGCTACGAGCTCACTTTAGATGGCAGACTGTGTGGAGGTAACGCACCGACATTTTTCACCTTTTTTCACTCTATCTATTCTGTATTTTTTGAGGAAGCCCAATCGAGGAGAAACCTGGTCAATGCCATTACAAAATCACGTATACAAGTGCCACAGTAGAGCACAGTAACAGGTAGTCAGGTGCATGAAGAGCCATCAATATCCTCTATGATAACCTGAAATGAACTTGAAAAGATGTTTGTTTTTCTAGCTTCAGACCATGTATGTTTGACCTTAAACCCCTTGTATATTTTGTGTTCTCAGATATTGATGAATGTGCAGTGAATCCAGGCACATGTGGAGCAGGAACTTGTGTGAATCTAGACGGCTCGTACAGATGCGTCTGCCCACCGGGATACTATCTCCATGAAGAAACCTGTGAAGGTACTTGGGTCCAAAGCCAGTTCATATGCGTAGACTAAACCACAAAATAAAGAAACAGGGATTTGTGTAGTAATAAAATATTCACACACAGACATGATTCTCACCTCCGGCATTGCACAGATGCAAAAATCATACTCTGCCGAGGTATACAAGAAGAGAACAAACTTTGTCGGCTAAATCTTCCCCTCACCCACGCCCCTCTTCTCTCTTTCACACGTGGGAGTGGGCCCGAGCCAGAACACTTGGATTGTTTATACAGTGGGCCTGATGAAGAGATATTGGGCAGACTTCAACACATTCCTGCTTTGTGCACTGTTCCTGGAAGCAGGGAGGAACAGCTCTGAATTCTCAGCATCAGCAGCTGCAGCTCACCATTGTGATTAGTGAACACGTGACAATAAGGTTTTGTCTTCATGCAGTCATCCAGTAATGAGATATTGCACTCTGTTTTATTGTTATGGTATTTTTCATTTCACCCGGAAGTCTGGTTGAGATAGACATCTCTTTTGCAAGGGAGACTTGGCCAAGGTGGCAGTCATTACAGTTAAATCTACCAAATATGTATACAAATAAAGTGCAGAAGAGATAAACATGTTAAACGTCCCTTCTTCTGCCGATGAATGATGAAACCCCTTGAATTTATTGTTAGATCGGAATGTTTCTCTATTGATATCTCGTTGCACATGTTTCCAAGCCTGTGAGCTATATGAAGCTCTTTGGTTGACTCTGTCCCGCCCTTAAGGGGTCAATGAGTAATTATGAATGAACTGAAAAAGTTACCAACTTGTATTTTTCTTTCAGTTTGTGCCCTTCATATTTTGAAAGATTACTACAACCTGAACCACCATGATAAGAAAAAGACAAAGAAATATAGAAATTGCCTGAAGCAGCCCAAGAACAGTTGCTTTTTAACACAAGACATATTCGTATTGAGCTGATAGGTAGGTAGGGTTTTTTTAAGTTGCTCCATCTGGACGATTAACTGGCCCACCAGAGATGCAGCTGGTAGTTCAATCATGACTAAACCAATACTTAACATTTAGTATGAGTTGATCCTTGTAGCTATAGTGCTAGATGAAACAAAACAATAAACTAAATTACCCCGAAACAGATTGGTTTTATTGTCTTAAAATTTTACATGCGTGACATTTTTTCCCCATTGTGTGTCACAATTTAACATTTTCTCAGAGTGTGGGTACTGTATGTGTGTTGGGTGACGCTGTGTCTCTTTGTGTGTCAGACATCGATGAGTGCTCCCAGATGCCTGAGATGTGCACGTTTGGAACCTGCTCCAACACCGAAGGCAGCTTCACCTGCTTGTGCCCTGAAGGCTTCCAGATTTCTGCCTCCGGACTCAGATGTTTAGGTAATTTCGTGTGTTTTAGGTGAAGGGGTGGGGTAAGAGAGGGTTTTGAAGAGAGCTTTGAAGCCACCATGTCATTCATCAACTTTACAGTGCAAAGTGAGTATGAGAGGAGACGAAGCAGCAGCCGTGTTAGAGTCTTCCTGCTCTTTCATGATAGCACACCGTGTTCCAGCTGGTTCTGCTGGTTCTGCTGCTGCTGCCTCAGGGGTGGCTCTGAACAGATCACTTTTCCATTTCTTCACCGTGTGTGTGTGTGTGTGTGTGTGTGTGTGTGTGTGTGTGTGTGTGTGTGTGTGTGTGTGTGTGTGTGTGTGTGTGTGTGTGTGTGTGTGTGTTTTGGGTTGGGTGGGGGCGCACTGAGCCCTCTGTTAGGGAGTTCCCTCTCCAAACACTGAAGTGATGACATCATCAGTTCACTGAGGCGGTTTTGCATTTCACTTCTTCTCTGCAGTCTTCGAAGTGCTTCACTGAAGGTTGGGGGATAAATGGGAGAAGAACTGGGTGGGGAACTGGCAGTAAGGGAGATCAAGGCTTCTCAGCAAGGACAAAACTTTCCCTCCTGAGAAAACATTTGTTTTTGTTAAAAACATTGACAGACAAGTAAGAAAATCCATAATGGCAGCCATCTTGAAAATCATTTACAGATTTCTTTAAGGTCTAAGTTATGCACAAAATGTGAGGAAATTTGTGTTTGATAACTTCTGTCTTTGTTGTAACAATGCATTCAAGGATCAGGATATTTCTCTTGCACATAGTGATCAGCAGAGCTGAGTATGTGGCCTATGTCTTCTCTGCCAAACAGCTTTTCTTTGCTGTTGTCGATTGTTTGATGGATTGGATGATGGAAGTTGGAAGCAGCAAGACATATTGGCAATTCAACGTGATTAATTTGTGGAAGAACCGCACACAGCCACAACAGCCTGGCACCTCCACTGCATGGTGGTCACCAGCCTGCTCACACACTGCTGCTGGTTGGCATCCTGCATTTCAACAAGGATTTGTTGCAATCAGCCCATGTGGTCATCCTGGCACAACCAACACAGCAAAACTGATCCCATAAGTGGGGTTGAGATTAGAACTGCTGGCAGATTAACCCATTCTCTCCCCTCCCAAATTCTGGAAGTGGTCTCTGATGAGCCTCAATCTGTAGTGGGGAACAATCTTAATAAGACAAAGTTTGAGTACCAGACAGTGAAGATGTGGGATTTCCATTGGTTGCAGACTTTTATTATATAGTTCTGCACTTGAGGAAACCAGAAACTCAAACAAGATTTCAGTTTTAAATTTCTTTATTGCTTCAACCAACAAACTCACCTCTGTTGTTCGTCCCACAAATGCAAGCTCCTCACACAAATTGAAAAAGAACGGGGTTTCCAGTCATGTGAGATTTATTGCCAATAAGCATTACAAAGAAATGTTGTGCTCCCCAATCAATGACAAGCCTTAAATTAAAATGTTGTTGTGGTCTGACAAATGTGGATAGTCGGGATAACAAAATATTTATCACTACACGCACACTGTTTTTCAATTAAAGAATTAACACATTTTCTGTCATATTTTTTTAAATAAAATCTATAAACTGTCTGCACTTGACCACACGGCTGCACACCCAGCCTCATCAATCCCCTTTGGCGGAAAGGCTGACAAATCAGTTTCATGGCAAAAAGTAACGTGACACTCTTAAACATTCTCTGCACAGCTCCAGGTGCTCACGCATGTGATCTTTGCCTTTTGAGCCAGGTGTTTGTACGTGTATGCGTGTGCGTGTGGAGTGTGATCTATGGCGGTCAGAAAGCTTATTTGTGTTGAGTTCACTGAAGGCCGCTGCGAGCAGGCAAGTGCAGCCATATGCTTCTCATTACAAGTAAAGTGCCTGCCTAGTCCAGGAGGAACAAGACAAACACGGATCACTTAGGAGAGATAATTAACCAACTTCAAGAAATGAAAAAAATGTAAAATAAAAATCCCGTAAAATCTTTGGAATGCATTAATGTATCAATATTAACGATTGTGAAGTTGCTGAAGCATTTTACTGTATGGTATGAATACTTTATTCACTGTAAACTTATTTGTTCCTGTATGTGTGTGTGTGCTCACTCGTAGATATCCGTGTCAACTACTGCTATACCAAGTTTGACAAAGTCTGCTTGGCTCCAAAACCCCAGAACACCTCCAAGGAACAGTGCTGCTGCTCTGGTATGGCTGGTCAAGGCTGGGGAGACCCCTGTGAACTCTGCCCCACCAAAGGACAGGGTGTGTATTCCTCCGTTAGTT
Organism: Lipophrys pholis; assembly: GCF_963383615.2. Classification (NCBI taxonomy): domain Eukaryota; kingdom Metazoa; phylum Chordata; class Actinopteri; order Blenniiformes; family Blenniidae; genus Lipophrys; species Lipophrys pholis. Next base: position 6,863,129 of record NC_137636.1, read on the forward strand.
CTACCATGCAGTTAAAATGGATTTACCATCAGTTCTTGTAGAGAACTGCATCAAAGAAAGCTGTGAAATAGTTCTCTGTCTGTCAGTTTGCTCAATGGTAGATTATCGTCTCTTCTTGAATGATAAACTTGCATTCTTGCAACACACAGTTGAATATGATGGTATAATACATTGTCTTTGAGCGTGCTTATGTGCCGAATCATATGGCAATCTGCAGTGTAATTGTTGCATTACCGAGATGTCCGGTCAAAATAATTAAATAAATGCAGAATGTGGAGTTATTAACAAGACAACTATGTACCTATTTAAATTATTTTATTTACCATTATCATAAACATATTTCTGCTTTTCAGTTAACAATATGTGTAGCAACATTGAGATTACAATTCGTTTGACCCACCACAGCAGTCCAAGCTTTTCAAGTGGATTCTTAGGAAAATATGTAGAAGTTGTTTTAATATTTGAAGGAAAAGGCTCAGAATATGATTGAGTTGACAGAGGTGAAAGATGGAGGCAAATATATAGCTTGACCAGTGCTGTGATGACTACCCCATCAGGTGAGTTTCGCATGTGGAGACGTGTAGGTGCAGAAAAACACTTCCTAAAGTGAAGGAGAAGATGTGAGTGAACAAATCTTCCTCGCTAAACTGATGCATGATGTTTAACTGGTGTCCCTGTGCTTTCAGAGACCTATTCCCTTCTTTGCATTAACGAGGGTTATCAGCGTGGGAAGGACAACACTCCTAAAGGTAAACAAGTTTTGACCTCCTCACTGTGCTGTGTTTTTTTTGGGTTTTTTTGCATTTCTGTCTTGTAATTTCACCCTCTGTTCCTGTTGTTTTTAATTATAGATATTGATGAATGCATAAATGATCCTTGCATTAATGGCCAGTGCATCAACACTGACGGAGCTTTCCGCTGTGAATGCCCGATGGGATACCACTTGGACATTAGTGGGGTCACATGTGAAGGTCAGTTTCTATGTCATTAGCTCAATACTCCTGTTTTCTTATCTTTTTTTTTTCATACTTAGTGGATATTAACCCATCACTTACACAGGGACTGTATTGAATAATGTCTGTAATTCTCCCTACTAAAAAAAAGATGATGAAAATCACACAATACTTAATTTAAGTGTTCAACAATACATGACACTTCTGTAGTGTATTAAACAAGGTTGAGATTTTGCAGCAATGCTTTTTTCCATCCACCTCTAACTCCCAGTCAGTGTGACATGAAAAGATTAGTTAAAAAAAAATACACCAGATTTGCTTGTGTGTGCCATTGGGCGTGGTGGCCAAGTGGTAAGGTGTTGGTCAATCCCCATCCATCCCTTTAACTACAAGAGCCCACTTTACCGGTAGAAAGTACATTTGGGTGAAATAAATATTTATTGGGAGGCAGTGGTGACCCAGACGTTAGCAAAGAAGACCTGAGGTCAATACAGTTTGCTTTCTTTATTTCCGTTGCAGGTGACAGTGTCACTTTTTCAGAACATTTCTCCCGTAACAATTATAAACTGTTTGACAATAATACTGAAAAGAATTTCTGATAAAATTTTGTGTGCCAACTAGTATCCTTTTAATTTTGTGTTTTTCACCAAAATCCCATTTGTTTTGACTGGGGGTTTTTTGTTTGCTGAATTGTTAACAAAAGTCAAAGCACATTATTCCCAAATTTTACACGCATTCTGATGTGCTTTTTGTGTATGTGCTTCCATTTTCACCAAAAACCATAATCATTATAGCACTTGTGGAAGAAAAAGATACATTTTTTTAAACCAGCACCCGGGATAGTAATCTTTGCACCTTACTCTTTAAAGAGGTGAGCACACAAAAGTGTATTGGATGCATTTAGTAAGTACTATACAAAAAGTTAATCTCACATTGTTAATTTTTTTGATATTCATCTCTACAGACACCAATGAGTGTGAAATCGGCAATCCCTGTGGCAACGGGACATGTACGAATGCCATCGGTGGATTTGAGTGCGCATGTGAAGATGGCTTCGAACCTGGCCCAATGATGACCTGTGAAGGTATGTGGACTTATATTTGATCGATTAGTTTTGTCCTTTCTCTTTGATTCTGTCCACATTGTTACTTGCAAAAACTAGTTTTGACAGTATGTGGCCTTTGGAGAGTCACAAGTGGTCTGAGGATGTGTCAGGAGACGGTGTGACACATCAAGCGAGTTGAGGTGGTTCCTGGTCGCCTCTAATTAGAGGCACTCTAGTCACTTCCAGAGATATAATCTCTCCAATGGGTCGTGAGTCAACCACAGGGCCTCAACCCACGACGCATAAGAGAGATTATATCTCTTGACGGACTGAGGAGCGACTGGGGAGGCCCCACAAGTGAGCTGTTTTAAGTTGAGAGAAATGGAGATGCCTTGAATTCATGGATGGATGGATGGATGGATGGATGGATGGATGGATGGATGGATAGATGGATAATTTTCACTTGATAATAAAATTTAAAAAAATTCTGTTGTTTTTTTGTTGTTTTTTCGTTTTGGTGCAGACATCAATGAGTGTGCCCAGAATCCTCTCCTATGTGCCTTCCGCTGTGTTAACGTGGTCGGTTCCTATGAGTGTAAATGTCCCACTGGCTACGTGCTGCGTGAAGACAAGAGGATGTGTAAAGGTACCACCGCAAAATGACTCACTCACTCACTCACTCACTCACTCACTCACTCACTCACTCACTCACTCACCCTCTACAGTCTTTCAGACATGGTCCGTTTACTGGAAAGTGCTAGTAAAAACTAAGTACCTAGAAGAGACAGGCTGGCTTTGTCCGTGAAGTTACATAACACACCATTGCTGATCCTCGCTGGTTCTCTCACCAGGTTAAACTTAAAACACTGAAAACCGTAGCCGGTCGAGTCACTGTTTACACCTCTGCTCTCTCGGATAGCTCGGTCACCATAGCAACTTGTTGTATTTCGAGGGAAGCTCCAAGACAGGAGGAACCCGTCAGTGTCTATCGCGTCACTGTTTACGTTACAGTTCCAAACAGACCACCAAGTCGACCACTATATGTCCGTTAGCACTACAGAGCTCAGTGTCGGATTGGGTGGTTTGATTAAACTTTGGAGTGCTGCACACGAGTGTCTGCGTTACATCACTGGCGTGACTGCTGCACATGCACACGCGCACACATATGAATTACACTTTTACGACCACTTCCTCATCGTTTACCATTCGTCTTCCAGATCAGAATGAGTGTGAAGATGGGATAGATGACTGTGACGGCAGAGGCATGACCTGCAAGAACCTGATCGGTACATACATGTGCATCTGTCCACCTGGATACACACGTCAGCCCGGTGGAGATGGTTGCACTGGTAATTATCATTATGTCTTACTATCAAGAATAATAAGAATAATAAGTCGTATGTTGGCCTTTTTTTCTAATCCATTAAATTAAATTGAGGATCTTCTTCTTTAGTGTGAAATGTACACATTTTGTGTCACTTTTAATCAAATTAAGCAAAGTAGTGAAATTAGTGCTCTGTGATCAGTTTTTGTTCACTAAGGCTGACATATCTCATATAACAGATGTGTCAATTTGAACTCAATGTGTGTGTGTGTGTGTGTGTGTGTGTGTGTGTGTGTGTGTGTGTGTGTGTGTGTGTGTGTGTGTGTGTGTGTGTGTGTGTGTGTGTGTGTGTGTGTGTGTGTGTGTGTGTGTGTGTGTGTGTGTGTGTGTGTGTGTGTGTGTGTGTGTGTGTGTGTGTGTGTGTGTCAGACCTGAATGAGTGTACAGCAAAACCAGGCATCTGTAAGAACGGCCGCTGTGAGAACACAATAGGAACCTACCGTTGCCGATGTGACCAAGGATTCAACGCTAACCCCACACAGACCGAGTGTATTGGTATGTATATTGTTATGAATATATATAAACACTCCTACTTTTACTCTATGTTTTGTATTCACTGTGCTCTGATGGTTCTCATCTGAATTTGACTCAACTTTATATAAAACACAATGAATTCCATTTAAAGCACCATGGTTTTTGGTATGTAAACAGTAAGTCAGACGTTATTTGATCTAAATATTTGATTAAATCCATATCCTTCTGCACTGTCAGTATTGATAAGTTAGCATCAGCTGCTTTGATTCTTTCACTACAGCTCTGAATCTTCCTCAGAGATAAGCGCTAACAAGTAGGTAAGGAGGAGAAAGTACCGATATTTGCAGAAGTCTGGGGAGCAGAAAGTTACTCAGATACATGCATAATAATTATAAATGCAGATACCTGAAAAATCTTAATTATTCACAGACATGAAGTACAAAACCTTTGTTAGCTGGCTCCTCACTCCTCACTCAAGCATGGCAAATAGATTTTGTTTAGTTTTTTTTATTAATTGAATGTTCTTAATTCAGAAGAATGTTTTGTGCGTCATTTCAGTGAAAATCATGGTTTTTTTCCATAGCAGCGTCCATTGTTTCATTCATTCAACAAAAAAAAAAATCTATCCAGACACCGGACAGGAGCAGGGAAGTACTTCCCGAGCCTTCCTGTCCCGTCTAAATATAAACCTCCGCTGGATAACTGTGATGAACTCGCAGAGACGAACTCTGGACGGACTTTGCAGGCTGTAAGGTTTTAGTGCTATCTCACTCCTTACAGACAGTGCAGATAGAGAAGTGTGGGTTATCTATTTACGTCTGGTTGTGTGAGGCCTGGTCCTGTCTGGGTGGTTTGGTCAGCCTCCCTTGGGCCCTCTTTGTCTGGCACTCACCCTCCCTCTCCTTCTCCTCTTTCAACCCTCAGATAACCGTGAAGGCTTCTGCTACACTGAAGTCTTGACCACCCTGTGTCAGATGACCTCCAGTAACAGGAACATGGTGACCAAGTCCGAGTGTTGCTGCGATGGAGGCCGAGGCTGGGGCACAAACTGTGAGCTCTGCCCCCTGCCAGGGACCACACAGTTCAAGAAGATGTGTCCTCTGGGTCCTGGATACACTACTGATGGCAGAGGTACCTCACAGATGAAAACATTTAAGTATGATTAAATTCACACTGTGAAATAAAAGTCAACAACCTTCAGGTTATTTTATATAGTTGGTGATTCTCTATCAGGATTTTGCATTAAAGTAGGACATTCTTTTCCTTTATTCATTAACTTTTCCCCTAAACCACGAGTCACAATAGCTTTAACTTTGCCTTCCCTCTGATCTCTGTTTTCGACAATAATATGACATATGGTAGAGTCACATAAACATTCCCTGCTCAGGACTCCTTTGCCTTTGCAATGGCTGAACTAAAGATTGCAGAGTTTTTCACAAATACTGAAAGGGTTGTCTGGGGCTCATTTTTGCCTGGTCGTTTCTGTCCAGATATTGACGAGTGCCATGTGATGGGCAACTTGTGCAAGAACGGTCAGTGCATCAATGCTCTGGGCTCCTACAGCTGCATCTGTAAACCCGGCTACACCACGGACATCAGCGGCACTCTGTGTGTGGGTAAGGTTCAAGTTCACCTCCAGAATTTGCACTTTATGGACTCTTTTCCGACCTCCCGTTCTCATTCCTGCTGTCTAGTAAAGGACTGAAACTATGTGGGTGGACTGCCCACACACTCCTCTGAAAAATGCAGTCTGTCCGTCTCATCATCTCCCCTTATGGAATTTCTGGCTTGAGAATCAAACTCCCTCTGTCTTCCCCCTCTTTACGTCTCACCCTCTTTTTCTAGATGTGGATGAGTGCATCCAGGCACCAAAGCCCTGTAACTTCATCTGTAAGAACACAGAGGGAGGCTATCAGTGCTCCTGTCCCCGAGGATACATCCTGCAGGAAGACGGAAAAAGCTGCAAAGGTGATATTTAAACATTTCAAATGTGGCCGACATGAAGTCTGATGCTTCTCAGATCAGTCGATTTCAGTGACTCTCTTCTTGCATGGGTTGGTTCCCAGGTTAGATCTGCTGTAGTGCTGAGTGGGCTGGGCCCTGTGCCAGTGTTCTGCTCACTGTCCTGAGACGCTTCGTCTCACATAGTGTGTGCACGTGCAAATACTTGATAATGAACATGCACCATGTGTCCGGAGCCTGTGACACAGCACATTTGTCTGTGTTTCTGTTTATCGTACTTGTTTACAGATACTAAATAGGTTTTCTCCATAGTGTTGAGCGCCTCTTTCATCTTTATTTACCATAGCTTTAGTCCCCTCCCACCCCCCCGTCTCCTGTACCCCTCTGTGTTTCCGGTGTCTGGTTCATTTGCAGTTCATTTGTAGGTCAGTGACTGTAGAAGGACTGGAATTTGAGAGCAGCCCCCATACAGTAGAGCACGCAGTGATCTGACACAACTCCAACCACATCGACTTCAATGCACTGCATGAACCGTTTGTACAATCTCAGTTTTTGTTTCATGTACATCTTTACATTTTCGGTTGTTTTTTTTGTGTGTTTTTTTTCCCACAGATCTGGATGAGTGTTCGACCAAACAGCATAACTGTCAGTTTTTATGTGTGAACACCATTGGTGGCTTCACCTGCAAGTGTCCTCCCGGCTTCACCCAGCATCACACTGCCTGCATTGGTAAATACACAATCACAGCAAAGCAAGTAAATGCGAGGACAAAATGCAGTGCAATCAGAATGCTCTGCCACAAGCATCATGATAAAAATACACTAATCATATTAAAAAAAGAAATATAGCGACAAACAAGAATATCTTGACTTCAAGAATGTTTTAGCCATTTTTGCAAACTCCAAACACAATTGCAACACCAACCAAAAGAATGACCAAATACCAAAACCCATATAGGGTCAACAGACGATAAAGAAAATGCATAAACTGCAAAGAAATTCAGTTTGAAATGACAAAGGAGTTCAAACAAGCTATTTTAAAACATGAAAAAGAAGTGAAAGCTATTTGAAATAGTAAAAAAGTGTGAAATTGAAGGTACGTGACCCAGGCTGCATCACGGCCAAAGATTGTAAGTCAATCATTTCAGTACAGATGGAAAATGAGTCCTCAAAGGCCTGATGTAGAGCTGATACAGGAAATAGCCCAATAACTTGAGACGAAGGAAGCACATCCAATGGAGCTCACCATGGCCTGCTGGGCACCAGAAATAGGTGGAAAAGAATTACAAATATGAATCCTCCATGCTCAATAAGGAACAGAAAACATCTGAAAGAAATGGTTTCCAGATAGGCTTTAAAATTGGTATCGCTTTTCACCTTTTTTGCCGTTATTGGGAAGTTCATTCTGTAACTGAAAGAAAGTGGGTGCTGTTGTATCAGAGGGTCTCTCCTCTCTAATCTGAGGGGCCTTACTGGTACGTGAACATGACTGTAAAGTAGTTTGGACCGGCCACATTTTAGTGAGTTCTGGGCCAGGAGTACAACTTTTTGAGTTATTTTGGTTCAGCTCCTGTCAGATTCTAGTGAATGGCTCTTTACATTAATTATGACTGTTTTCTATGTGTGCTTCACTGTACACCACATTTGTTCTGGTATTATAGTGTCTTCCAGTTTAGCTGAAAAAGGACCCCTGAAGCTCCTTGTCAGTGTTAATGGACTCCGGCTGATATCACACTGATCTTATTAGGTCGGACCGGTTTGTAGTCTTGTCGGCTTAGCGAAGCTTTGTTATGGAACATCGCAGTGGATCACCTTGACGACCACAAGCTCTTTTTCCAGACCATAAAGCAGCTCCCATGACCTCATGTCAAGTCAAAGACACGGGACCCTCAGGTTTGACTGAGGACTTACACCAGGAAAATGACATCCAGTAGGTGTGGATGTGGTATTAGCCTACAAAGACAAATTGGAAAAACAACTTCCATTGTATGATTTGTAACTTTCTGATCTGTTTTTGTCAAGCACTAAAACAAAAAACAAAATCCTTGGTGGCAAATACTAATCTAAAAAAGGATATAAACAGTGAAAGGTTAAAAACAAGAGGAGATCAAAGTTAAAAGCTTCGTGGAACAGTTAAATTAAATGAGGTTGGTGGATAAAAACTAAAAGCAGCTTCTGCATGTTTTGTTCTCGCTCCGAGGACAGAAAGTACGTTTGATCCAGATGACCTAAAATGTCTGGAACGTTCATAGAAAAAGAGAAGATCACAAAGGTTCTTTGAGCCCAAATGCTTTGTATGCCACTCACTGAAATAAGTGTCACTTAAATATTTTAACAGTAAGTTGTTGTTCAGCAACTTTTAAAGGCTCCATAAAGATATATCATTATGTGCCACTTGTACAGACTAATCTGTCACCATGTATTAACCAGAATCAGACATATTTCACCTTAAAAAATATATATATCTGAATGGGTTTTAATCCTCTTTGAGGAATCTCTATGCATTATTGGGCACTAGTGTCCTACAATACAAACATAAAATAAAACACTACATTCCGTCCACGTTGCTTCATGTATTTAACAAATAAAGGCCTCAGCTTAGAATCTCTGAAAAGACCCTGTGATCACACATCCAGCTGCTGAGATGTAAAGTTAACATGCCTCAACACTTTGAGTCTCCAAACAGCTTAAACAACATAATAGTTTTCAGATTGTATCGATTTGACTCACAACAATCAAATCTGTCTCGTGAATTTCCAGTGAAAATTGGAACCGAATGTCAACTGCTGTGGCGATTCGGAGTAAACGTTCACTCTAAAAAAAAGTGTAATTACCTCCTACATGAGTAAGTGAGGAATTTTACCTTTCAAGCACATCAGACTGTGCAACCCAACAATCTGCCTTGTCTTTTAAATGACTGATGTCAGATCGGTACAAAGTCTAAAAGTGACTCATCACATTCAAATCAGGGCCCTAATCAGCCTTTATATCATGTTTCCAGTTTCCAGCTGAACCTTCGCTCCTTTCTTTTGCAGACAACAATGAATGTGCATCAGACCCTAATCTGTGCGGCTCCAACGGCGTCTGCCAAAACACTCCAGGGAGCTTCAATTGCGATTGCCAGCGGGGATTCTCATTAGATCCCAATGGACAGAGCTGTGAAGGTCCGAACACCGAACCGGCTGATTAATTACAGAAATGAAAAGGTTACTGTAGTAATTTTGTTCCCTGTGTCTCCTTGACAGATATGGATGAGTGTGACGGTAGCCACAGGTGTCAACATGGCTGTCAGAACCTGGTGGGTGGATACCGGTGCAGCTGTCCTCAAGGTTACCTGCAGCACTACCAGTGGAACCAGTGTGTTGGTGTGTGACAGGTTTTTTTATTACCAGCTTTTTTCTTTTCTTTTTTTTTTTTTTAAAGTTCCTTTTGAGCTTCCTGGTTTCTTTGGTTGCTAAAATAAGAACGCATGAAACCTTGACGCTCTCAGCTAAAGTCTGGCGTGGAAACCTTTTTTATTCAACAATACAACTGCCATCATCCTTCTAATATAAATATCTGTCACATGTTTTCCTTTTTCCCTGGAAGTTTAACCCCGTCAGTAAATGTGGCGAGGCCAGTCGAAAAGGAAATACTCAATATCTTGCACACATTTTTTTGGTGGTCAAACATCTATTTTTAGTTCGTATCATTCTTCATATTCACTGCAGCCATGGCATACTTTCCCAGTATTGTTTGTGTCCTTTAACTTGAATGACCCCTGGTTTGTTTACTTCCCTTCCACTTCCCCTGACCCAGACGAAAACGAGTGTCTGAACAGCCAGATCTGCGGGGGAGCGTCATGCCACAACACCCTGGGGAGCTTCCGCTGCCTCTGCCCCACTGGCTTCAACTACGAGCAGAACAGCGGAGGCTGCTCGGACGTCAATGAGTGCTCCACCAGCCAGAACCCCTGCAAGTTCGGCTGTTCGAACACAGACGGGGGCTACCTGTGCGGGTGCCCGACTGGATACTTCCGTGCAGGACAAGGGTACGCCAGTTCGCCATTGTCCGTGTGATCAGAAGCTAGGAAGTGTTTCTTTTAGACTGATGGCCTTGTTTATGTTTCAGGCACTGTGTCACAGGCATGGGCTTTACAAGCGCCCCCGGCGGAGAGGCGGGTGAATCAGATGATAATTCACTCTCCCCTGAGGCCTGCTACGAATGCAAAATTAATGGCTACCCCAAGAAGGGACGCAAGCGACGTAGCACCAACTCAACCCAGGAGGAACCTCTTGAAAACATGCAGGTAATCTGTATGTAGATGTAGACAGGTTGAGCTTCGGTACACATATAGGCAGATAATCTGGCAAAAGCAAGTGGGAGTCGAAAGTGAATGTGAAAAGACCAACTGGCACAGATTTTATACACAAGGGAGGAAGAAACAGGTGAAACACATTAAGATGGGATTGCTGCAATAAGCATATAGAGGCTGGAAGTCAAAACACCTCAAATGAGAAGAGACAGTAAGTGCAGAATAACGTGTGTTCTCCACATCAACAGCACGACTTGGTTGGGATGTGTACTGCATATACAGCAGCAACTGTCCCATTCTGAACACGCCCCCTCTACTTCAAAGCAGTTTGACCAAAAATATGTAAATATACAGAAATATGTCGCACTGTCATCGTGTGAGTGGGCCTTTAAACCACGACTGAAGACACCAAGTTCATGCACTCTGTATTTTTGAAGATTGAGGGTTTATTTACCTACAGAAGAACCACATACGTTTTATGTCCTTAGTCTAGTCATGGTTGGTTCACTGTGTTTAAATGAGACTACTTTTAGGTCTTCAAAATAAATAATAGAACGTGTCAGGATTGTGTTTCTCCACAATGGAGGAAATTCCTTGTAACAAGTCTGAGAGATTTTTGCTCGTGGCATCAGGAAGAATTGTACTTTCTGGTCATCTTTTTGATGTTAAATCCTCTTAATGTCATTTGGATCATCTTTCACCTGCAGCTCACTGAAGAAGTGGTCAGCCTGGCCAGTGTGGACATCGAAGACACTCTCCAGTTCCACCTGAACATCAGCGACCTCAGTAACCGTGACCACATCCTCGAGTTCACCCCGGCCTTATCCACGCTCAGTGACCACGTCCGCTACAACATTGACTTCGGAAACGAAGACGGCTACTTTAAAATCAACCAGAGAAATGGCGTCAGCTACCTGCATTTGAGCAAGAGGAAGGCTCTGGTGCCGGGGGCGTACCAGCTGCAGATCAGCAGCATGCCCCTCTTCAGGAAGAAGGAACTGGCTGAGCTGGAGGACAGACACGATAAAGACTACCTCACAGGACAGCTGGGAGACGTACTGAAGATGAGGGTGCAGATCATCCTCCATTAACCATCACCAGACTGAGAGAGGCAGATGTTGCCAGCAGCTGCTCACCCGGTGTCAGCCTCTCACTCCCCACAAGGCCAAACGTTTCTGACTCTGGGTCGGTAGTTTTGGGGCAACTTCTGCCTACTCCTACAAGGAGAAGAGCTCGCCACCAAAGAGACAAGAAGGGGGTGGGAGGGAGAGGGACTGCGTCATTTGATAGCCAAAGATGATTCTACATATCATAGATACAATTTCTGTGGAGAAATACCAGCTGAATGAGGTAGTGTGAAAGATTACAGGCAAATGAAACACATATTGCTCCCACCCGCAACTCCAGCTGTGTTTAAAGCACTATTGATGGCGTGAATAGGGTTTTTAATTGTAGGGTTTATTGTTGTATAATGATATGTGGAATCAAGTGCCACTTTGAAGGGCATGTGGACTGCAGAAAGCTGGGTTATTGTTTTAGATTTTTTTTTTGTTTTTAGAACTCAGCCTGTTTCGAAGGAAAAGAAGGGTGAGTCCCAATAGTCTGAAATAAAATCATTTCCTCCCCTCAGGTATATGACTGAACAAACCTAGAAGTTAACTCATTTCTCCTTCCTTCCGATATTAATTTAAAGGATTGAAGATAAATAAATAAATTTAAAAAAAACAAAAAACGTTTGAGACTTATTAGGAGAGGAAAGGAACAAACTATGGACTATTGAGATGTAGCCATGTCTGAGCTTGAATGACTTCTACTGCATATTTAAACTACGCTTTTTCATCTTTCCTACTGATTAGAATATTTCATATTTACTGGTGCTAGCAACACATCCACATAAAGTCATGAATGCACTGTACTACTATACAAAACTCAGTAGTCAATAAGACACAATCCCAACGGCCGTCCTGAAGATGTCATGTCTTTGCAGCCGTAACAGCTCGCTTCATAGCCTGTCTGCTCTCCTCTATACTACATGTACATTGTGTTTATACTGTAATAATCAATGCCACTTTTAATCTATGAAGCATTTGTAAACTAGAGGAAGCCCCCTGGAATAGTGGGGGTTGTAATGGTGCTTATAATGACCAACTACTTCCTTTATAAACTGTGTATACATACACATACGCATACACACACACACACACACACACAAAACACATTGATGATGCCAAACCTGGGCCTTCATGATTATGCACTGAGGTCTTCCTGGCCACACAATCTCTCACAAGTAAAATCAGTGCTGCATTGCCGCGGACCAGCCCGACACCAGTCTGTGTTCTCTGTTCACATCAGTGAGGGTTTAGTTGTAAATTCACAATAAAAACATATTTTTTGGTGTACATGTACTCACTGCTGTGTTTCCCCTTTATCATGACTGTGCATAAGAAATGGGCAAGGTTAGAAAATTTGAACAAGTTGGACAACTGGGTCAGGGCATCTGAAAAACTGCAGCTTTTGTCGGGTGTTTCCAGTCTTTAATGGCCGGTATCGGTCGAAAGTGGATCGTGGAAGTGGCCCGATGGAGGCTCCACATCACAGCTGACATTACTTGAAGAACTCCATCTTGAAGTCAGATACCACAGCCTCAGTGGAGGGCATGACTCAATGCATCAGGGGAGAAAACCTTTACAACGTTATCGATATATATTGATTTTCTGTCCTGCACTGCCCCCGTGTGGACATCTGAAAGACTTGGATTTTCTTTCCCTACTTATTATAACACCTTATTCAAGGCCATAAGAGAAGAGCTGATTCATTAAAATATGAAAAAAAGATCTTTATTTGCACATAATCTAAATAAATGTAACATACAGAAGCTTGAAACTTTTAGTACATTTTTAGCGCTCAATTGCTTCCTGTTGAACCGAAACCTCCTGAACCACGCTCCGTCTCATCAAGAGTCTGAAAGAAAAGATTAAAAAATAAATAATTCTGATCCCCCTAATGTAAAAGGTACATTCATCAGCATTGTGATGTCACTTTGTTGGATACAACCTGCTAAAAAATACTGTATTAAAGTCAAATACAACAGTTGACCAATGACCAAAAGATCAAGAAACATGTTTTAAAACCCATTTCACCAAATTAATAAACACAATCATTAAGTTGGAGTTTATTTTGCATTTTTGATTAAATGTTGCATTTTTAATTAACTGTAACAGAGTAGATGTATATCAAGAATGAGAAGAATTCTGGGTCACCTTTTCCTCCACCAGACACGGATAGTAGATCCTCTCACACACCAGCTGAGCGATTCTGTCGCCCTTCTTCACTGAGGAGACACAGACAAACTGAAAAGTTAACAAACATCATAACTTCTGCGTGACATCTGTACAGGACGCAGTGAAGAGCAGAATACGGTAGTGTTACGTATAATGAAACATCGCCAGGCTCAGTTTGACACATTTCTGCTCACCTTCAAATGAGTCCTTGCTGAAGTTGAAGAGCACAACACCCACATTTCCTCTGTAGTCTTCATCTACAACTCCAGCTGAGGGGAACACATTTTATCATTAGAGGGATTGAAATGATGGACGAGTGTGTGCAAACGGCTTAGTCATGTAGGTAAAGACTCACCACCAACATCAATGAAGTGTTTGGCTGCCAGTCCAGATCGTGGCGCTGGAAAGAAAAAAACAAAACGTGTGATGTGTGTTTCAGTGGAGTACATATGAACTGACAGAAACACGGGGGTGGCAGTCAAACACTCACCCACTCTTCCATAGCAGCCATGTGGTACAGCAATCTGAATGTCTGTTTTCACAATGGCCTTGTCCATAGGACCGACGGTGTAATCATATGCACTGTTTAAAGTTCAAGAGCTTCAGTTAGAATTGTACGGAATTCATATAATTCTAACTATGATGCACATAGTCGGTGAGCTGAAACAGTCTTAAATTGAAGTTAAACCAACCTGTAGAGGTCATAGCCTGCAGCTTTAGCCGAACCTCTGGTAGGTGTAGTAGCATGTTCAGAAAGTTTAGCAAATCTGAGGATGGGTTTTTCCTCTGCTGGCTTCGTTTCCTTCTTGGCCTTCTTTGATGGAGAGACTTCAGCGTTTGTTGCGTCTAGAACAGGCATGTTGACGCAGAGTTCACAGTTAATAAACTCCGACGGTACAATAACTAAGCTAAATCTAACTAACTGCTACCAGTGTGCTTCTCTAAAGGTCTGCTCCAGTTTCTTGGCGGCAGTTTATGTGTGAATGAATTTCCCGCCCTGATGTCGCGCCAAATTAGCTCCGCCTTCAAAACGTCATCAAACATGCCGAACAGTTTTGGACGGAATCTCGCGAGAGTCGAAGTTAGCTTCTGATCCGGTAGTAAAGGGGAAACTAACTTGACAGTTTGTCTATTGATTATCCGCTTTTTGTACGACAGTAGCGGATTTTGCAATGGGCGAAGCTTCAGATATGTCAAACTTTAACTTTATTTGTGAAAGTAATACTGAGCCTTAACTGTGAATTAGGAAGCTACGAATTGGAAGCTAATTTCAGCGTCGCGTCGGTTCTGCTAACAAAGCCAACAAACGATCGAAATGTGACACAACATACTGCGGGACAATTCAGAGATGGCAGGCTTGCAGAGCTACCGTCATGAACACCTAGCTTCCTGCTTGCCTTTGTTATTAGACGCCATCTGAGTATGGAAGTGTCCTCCTAAGAAACGTGGAGCAGCATCACAAACCCACGAGCGGAGCTGAAGCGGCTGTAGCCTCAACAACGCGCCTGTCATATTGTTTTCATAACGCCGTCGTCTGTTTCCTGTGGAACGTGAGGCGTCGATGTGTGGTGGTCGTCTCACTCTTAAAATAAGTACACAGAAGGACGTAGACTGAGACGGTCTCTTCACGTTTGTCTACACTTCCTGTTTACATCCGCTCGTCATCAATCACGTGCCACAACTGACCAATGAAATGCGAGAAGGGTTTGACCTGAAGTAAACATATCTGCAACTTAAGGAGGCAGATTCAACAAAAGAATACGTTAAGCGCTCACTTCTGAATACTTATATAAACATTTTAACATGTAAGTATGTGAATATATCAGAACAAAAATATGTCAATAAGTGCACCAATATTGTAAATAGATTTTAACAACTTATTGAAAATCCATTAATTAACTTCGTCCTTCCTTCCTCCCTCATTCTCACCCACCCCTCCCTCCTCCTCGCTACCTCCTCTTCCTCATCTCCTCATTCTCAGTCAGCCACCTAGCATCACAGACGTCATTCACAATGCAAACAAATCCAACGCCTTTTGAACAAGTTGCCAATAAATGATAGGGCATCACAATCCGTGCACGCCTCTGCATAATTCACAGTCACCCTAGCAAACCTGTCTTTGGAGTGGGAGAACAGGAGGTAACTGCCTGAAAGAAATGCTCCCAGTTCCAAATCAAACCAGGGTCTTATCACTTTGGGACAAAAGTGCGAGCCACTAACACATCCATCCGTCTTCTGTAATTCGATATCTGATTCAAGGTGTCAGGGTACACTGGGGTGAAAGCCATTACGGGTCGCTAGTCCATCATAGAGCAGAGACACACTCAAGCTTACGGCTGTCTCAATGAGGCACACATCACTACACCAATCTGATTGTATAATCTCATGTTAACATGTATAGAGACTCAGGATTTGTGATGTACCGACAGTTATGCTTGATGACCTTAGTATCCTCCATCTCAGCCTCATTCAGGAGAGGTGAATTCAGCCCACTGCTGCCTCCTACAGAGGATGAATCAGCAGGGCGGACAGGGTGTCATATACACATCCAATACTCATAATTCCACATTTTCTTTAGTATTTAGTGACAGAAATCTTGTTGCAAGCTATAATCATAGAATAGAATAACAACTTTTATTCACAGCTGTGAATTGTGAATAATTAGTTCAGTCACACAAGCCTGGCTATGATATTGTTTTTTGTTGTTTCTTTAATTTATTGCCCTGCATTTATGGCTTGTTTCCCCTGTCCTCGCGTTTCATGTTTTTATGCTTGTTCACATTTAATGTGGTGTTGGATGTCTGACCTAAAGTGCTCCTCCCTGCAGGTGTCTCCCTCTGATTACCCTCGAGTGTTGTCAGCTTTGCCCTGGTCTGTTGATCCTTGTTACTGTTCCCTCATGTATTATCCCACCTCAACTTTATATTCTCTCAACCTTTCTGTACTCAAACAAACATACGGTTTCTTCTACCAGTGAGACTTTATTATAGATAAACACCGATATACATTATCCCATCGACTTGCAGACTCTAAAGGAAACTGGCATAACAGCTCAAAAATTGTATTAAAGTCTTTATTTTATGTGATCACAGTTCCATTTTTCCAAAGAAAGACAGTCACTAAGCTAAAATATACAAATGATTTGGATTTACTTTTTTCAACATTTAATCGTAAGTGTACCGTGATAGTAACATTACAGATATTGAAATGACAATGTGGAAAAGGTAAACAACTGTATAATGGCTATGTATTTTACACTAAGTGAATATGCTTAAGAAGATCAAATCAATATTACCATATATTTAGATGAACACATAGTAACAAAGGTAATGTCATTCTGTTAATTTACTTGGATTGAATTCATATGTCTACTATGTACATGTACTTTACAATCACAGTCACTCAAGTGTAACCTTTGCAGCAGCTGTGTCTTTGCTTTTGTTCATTGGACGTCCCAGGTTCATTCCAGCCCCTAATTATGACTTTAAGTTTCTCGTCTACACTTTTAACTGTTTTTAGTTCTTATTCAATATTGCAAGAAGCTTAAACTTCACCTGTTTGCTAACTTCACTTTCAGACTCATTCACAGACATCAAATTAATACATTTAGTCATGTACTTGTGGCAGCACTGAACTTTGGCTGCAGCAAAACAGTCAGGTTGTTTTTGTTGCTATAAACTATAGTGTTGTGCTTAGATGCTTTTCTTGGGGATTAAAACTTCACAGAGTTCAAGCACTCATCTTTTCCATAGACAACCTTATCAGACAGAGAAAAAGTGAACAAAATATTAAAACATTTTAGACGGAATGTGAAGTTTTATAAAAAATAAAAAAAATTAAATAAAAACCCTGTGTCCTTAACGTCTTGCATCTGATTCCTGGGGTATAAACGTTTTCAGCTGGATTTAGTTTAAAATGGCTGTACGTTACGGCTCTACTATTGTTCCCACTACTAGCCACGAGGTGCTCAGGAGTAGAAGGTAAGCACGCTCTTGTGGTTGCCTCTGATCAGCAGAGTCGGCGGGAGATCTTTAGTCAGGAGGTCCAGCCAGGCCATGTAGAGGAAATCAGAAACGGATCCCTTACGAGCGATGGGCATGCTCCTGCAAAGGGCAAAGAGTACAAATTATGATTAAGTGACTATTCTAGAATAGAATCGAATAGAATAGTTAATTAAAATGACTTCGGTACAGGAAAGCTGTTGATACTTACACAATAATCAGATTGGCTAATTTTGAATGTTCTTGAAGGAGCTCATTTAGTCGTATCTGGAGGTTGGTCTGTGGAAAAAAAACACACAAAAAAATTTACTTTTTAAAATAAAGTAATTTCAATCCCATCTCACTGGTAAATTCATCATTATAGGTGTCCTGTATGGTGTCCTGTATGTCATTAGTTTTTACCTTCTCCTCAAAACTGCTCAGCTCTTCGTCACTGATTTTCCAGGGGTGCTGTTTCCTCATGGCCTCGGCCTGCAAGGTGTCTCTGGTCCCGTCACGCAGACGGAAAGGCTCAATCATTTCCTCCAACTTCCTCGAGCTGGAGGAATGCAGATAACAATATGAACTCACTTTGGGAGACTCTCATTTGCAAACATATGATGCGCGGTCTATTAACGGTTGATTCAATTCCACTATTACCGTGGCGCCGTCTGGCTCACTATTATACGACAGGAATGCGATGTAAATACCTCTCAGTTCGGGGGGAGACGTGGATGTCGTCGATGACAGTGATGTCACTGCAGTTGATTCTGAATTTATGCAGCAGAGACCCCATCCTGCAAGTCAAGTCATCACACTTCGATAAGGCTTCATATCAATGCAGGTAATCATTTTATCTCATTTTCTTTAATGGGATGTTATGGGCTCATGAATTTTCATATTGGGATTTTGCCAGCTAATGTACCCAATCTCACTTCCGCACATTAAGCTGTAATTGATAGTGAAGCCCTTAATTTGTTTACTCACTCCTCTTTATCCAGCTCGCTGCGTCCAGGCTGCCCAGCAATGAAGATCCTTAATTTAGAGTCTTTCCACTTCTTCCTGGTGGTGAGGATGTAGGGGAGCAGCAGGGTAAGGCCTATCGGAAAGAAAAGAAAAAAAGTCTTCTTTCAAAGGTCTTTCCAGTCCATTCAACTCTGTTTTATCTATGTGATTACTATGTTTTTACTCAACTTAGTTTTTCAGTTTTTTATCCACATACATGAAAACTAAGGTTAATATTTTATTGGGTGTGATTGGTAAACAAATAGCCTGCCGGCTATCCTCTCACAACCTATTCATCATTAGGGCCATCTCTGCAACTAGTTTCAGTATATTATCTCTAGTTTTCTGGGTTAACCCTGTTGTGGACTTGTGAGCTATACAGGGACCCAGCCTTAGAGAAGCAAATAGATGTTTGATTTAACTGCACTAAAAATTGCCAGTTTAACACATATATTCCTTGTTTTGAACTGCTGCTATTGTGCAGTTTTTACATCTTTGCTCAATTTGATTTGTATCGATATGACAGAGGATGTATTTAGTTCCTTTTTTAGTGTGTTTGTTACGGTCTACGGGTGCGGTGCATAAGCAGAGGCAGTGTGTCCACAAACCAACACTTACCGCCATCATCAAACAGCCACCACACGTCTATGGTGCCTTTAGGCTGCTTCTTCTTAAACTGATTGCCGGCCTCTTTCAGGCTCTCATTCATTTTGGCAACTTGAGCAGGTGGAGGGCCGCACACTGACACTGCAAGAGAGAGAAAAAGGTTTGGGAAATCAGAGCTCGATGAAGAAAAGAATCAGTAGGAAGGTCAAATAATTTATACATAGTACATTTGTACATAATAGAAGATTAAGTTGGATGGGAAAGCTAACGCAAACAAACATTAAGAACAGGCTGTACATCAGCAGAAGCGGGCATTTCTCATTTGTAATGTTCCAATAAGTTGGATGTAGGACCACCGCTGCCCTGCCAAGATGCAGCTCGGTGCCCGGTGTGTGCTTGTGTGAGAGAGTGAGATGCTCCTCAAACTGGAACGAAACCCACCGTATTATTGGATTACGCCCTCAGAGGCCTTTTTACTTTGAGTGGTTGATTCAATTATATCTCAATGTGAGTGTAGAGAAATTATCCCCACCTCTCCAAAAATAAATAAATAAATAAATAAAGATGTGAGTCATTGGTTTAATTTTTTAAATGTATGTCATTTTATTGCCTGACGAAGAGAAAATACGAGTGCCTGTGGTGGGGAGTGAGAAAGATGCTTCCATTTTCAATATATCTAATAACTTATTGATGTTTTAAATGTCTTGGATTTATTTATTTTTTTAACAAAGTCAATTCGAGACAAACAATCTCTAATGAGATACCTCTTGTCGTGAGCACTTGCTGGGAGGAGTTCCTTGACTTTCTGAAGAGGCCTTTGGATTTCCCTCCATTTGGCAACGTCTCATTCTCCAGTGCCTGTTGCTCCTTTGCTGCCTTCAGCATCTCCTCTGAAAGACAGTGGAAAAAATATCCTGTTATCACACTGGCCCTTTGTTACTTACGATTCTCCGTCTCTTTAAGATTTCCACTGTGTCTCAGCTGTAAACTGCCTGTTACTTTACCGTCGTATCTGCCAACTACCTGACAGTAATAAATACCTGTAATCTACAGAACAAAGTGCCTTTGCTTATCAGTGTTGTTTTCTTCCAATTAGTTACTGTGGGCCCTTTGACACAGTGGCGGTCAAGTTCCTTCCCACAATAATAGTAAATATATTTGTGTAGTTCAAAAACTCAAAGATATGCAAAAGTCTTTTAATTGGGATATATATCCTTTTTAAATAATTTGTTAGTATAATAGATTATTCGTCATTGTTTTCTGATTAGGGCCATTTTATGCATGTCATGTTGCCATAATGAGTCTTTATATATGAGCCTTAACAAAATGGCCATATATCTTATATTGTGCTGATCAAAACCAGCATCAGCTTCTGCAGCATTTTTAAATGTTAAGTGCATTCAGAATGAATTGTTTGTTAGTGTCACTTGCTTACAGTTTTGAGTTGCAGCTTTAACAATTTTCTGACCCAGTCATGTAGCCATATCATTTTTACCTTTCACAAACTCGTTAAAAGGAATAGCTATTCAGGACCAAGTGGAAATAATCTTGGTTATTCACTCCATCTGTCTGTGGTTATAATGTTATGGCTGATCTGTGTTTTTCCTCTCTTTGCTGCCTTGCATTAAGAAAATAAGTGTCATGACTATAATGTTTTGGATTATTTGTTGTCTTGCTTTTAACTTTTGTCATTAATGAACTGAAATGTAATTTTAAAGTTCCCCTCAATCATTTATTTCAATACATTCTAAAGTGTTTTGTGGAGCACTTTGAATTGCCTCGTGTCTGAACAGTAGCTGCTGCATCAATAAACTTGCCAAGCCTCGATGCAAGCACTGTTGCTCAGTAATTCTTTTTCATTTTTATTGAACCAGGTAACACCACAGTAACAGCAACAACAAACCCCTATAACACAAGAGAATTAAAACATGGAAACCTGATCATTGAAGGCACGTTGAGACATTCATCTGGTGACACACCAATATGATTAAATGGGACTCAAGAGGGTTTTAAACTGTAATCTTGAAAGTTTTCTCCCGCAATTTCAAACAAACTTTGGGAACAACTAATGGGAAACGGGCCACCAACTGGAAATCGCTTTCTGTCTATCCTTTCACACCGGAATCATATAGTTTAAAAAACATTTCAACTCACCTTCTTCCTCGACAATGTGGGACATATCCAGTCCCTCGTTTACCCTCAGTATCACTGTTCCAAATTCCAAGTCAAAGGCGTCACTATCAAGAAGAGAAAGAAGAATTAACATAAAGATCTCCACTCTGTGTTTGACCCTTTATTAAGTTACTATTTGGGGTAAATTTTACAGTTTTTCCTACTTCTCCCAAAACTATAAATCATGTATGTCTCTCAATTGGAGAACCTGATTAGCAGCAACTGGGAGTCAATTTTAAAATATAAAAAATAGATTTTAAAAACGCATGCTTGAAGATAAACTCACTGCAAGTGACTGTATGTCCACACACCAAATGTTTTCAGTCACATTT
The DNA here is from genome assembly GCF_963383615.2 of Lipophrys pholis. Taxonomy (NCBI): domain Eukaryota; kingdom Metazoa; phylum Chordata; class Actinopteri; order Blenniiformes; family Blenniidae; genus Lipophrys; species Lipophrys pholis. The sequence continues at coordinate 6,884,616 of NC_137636.1, forward strand.
AGCTTTCTTTTCACCAAAAAGTACAATATATAGTCATCTTTAACAGCAATATAATGTGAAATGTACCTAATTGAATCCAGCAATTGTGGGGCAAAAAAAGATTTTAGTTGGTTTGAACAGATCTTATTTAGGCACATAAGGATTTTCATTCATAGTGAGATTAACCATTTATAGAGCACTTGAAATTGAAAATTTGAGGATATATAAAGTGTGTTCAAACTCTGTAATGTAGTTTTTCTATATAAATATCTGTTGAAAAATAATTAAAGTGACCAAAATCACCCACATTCCACATCCAAAAATGTTCAAAACTGGACAAAAATGGCACTGAATCTCTGTATAAGATTGTCGACATTTTATTGACTTTTATTGTCCAAGAATAAATGTATTATTTGCCCTAGATATGACTTATTAGAAGTATTGTGTGTATGTTGATTGGACTTCACAATTGGTAGTCACTTACCCGAATAAACCGTTAAAGTCATTAAATGAGTAAATCATTTATAACTATCTATTATTGTCAAATATCAGTGCTTCATTTGTGACTTACTGTAGTATTCCCACATAACTCTGCACTGAGTCTGTGCCTGCGGTCCTCCAGTTTTTCTTGAAGCCCATCATCAATGTGTTCGGCTTCATGCGGCCGAGACCAGAGGCCTGTGAAGACAATGATAAGACACAAACTCTAAAGTCAGAATAAACTGAAAGCAACACGGACGCCATGTTACCCTGCCTGGTTTCTCAACTGCAGAGTGAGAAAACTCTCTCCTATAAGTTTCCAAACGTCAGACAAGAAGGCCATGAAGACGTTTTACAACCAGAAGTTATGACCAGATCACTCAGCGGATCTCACTTTGTCTGCAGGGACTCGTCCAATGCAGTGTTAATCAATTATAGCTTTTAATCGGCCATGCTGTTTGAAGTAAGCAATCCTGACAATGAACAGATGTCTTATCTCCAGAGTGTGATAGTCAGAGCCATAACCCTGTTTTCCTGCTCCTCATTAAGTCTCCTCTTCCTCCTGCACTAAGGTCCCGGCCAGATTGTGAAGATATATCTGGGCCAGAGTCATAACGGAGCAATAGATACTCATTCACAGAGGGAAAACATGGGTCAACATGTTGATTGGGTGAAACTTGTTTTTGCTAAACTGGCGTCTGACTTTTGATCCAACGACATTCTGAGGATAAAAGTGAGTGAACTATGATCCCACTGACCTGCAGAAGGCTGTCAGCTCCTTCCCTGAACTCATCACAGGCCACCGCAGCATAAAAGGCCTTGCGTTTGGTTTTCCTCAGCCACAGCTGGTTTTTCTCCATTGCAGCATTCATCTCTTGAAGGGCCTCGGCTCTCGGACCCTGAAGGAATGACACGTGTCACAACAAATCTACCTTTTGTCACTAGTGGTCTCAGACAGTTCACATTACTTTCACTTTTAGTTTATGTACTGCTCTAATGATTATCTCAACAACATACATTTTATATATTTTATTCTTAGTTTGAATGCTGAGATTATAGTATAACTTACCACAAACACCTCAGCGGCGATACAAAGCCCAAAGGTCTTAGAAAAGGAAGTAGCGAGGTCCAGAAGGGCTGGTCTGACCCGTGCTGAACCGGTCAGTACTAACATCTGAGGCCTGAGCGAAAGGCGAAAAGTTTACATGAGCATTCACTCATTCATTTTTTTAAAGGTGTATACTTTATAATAATCTACATTCATGACGAAATGTAGACTCTTACCTGAAGTTTTTGACGTGATCGTCAATACCAGTAAGAGACAAAGCGTTGCCCACTGCACTCACAAACGTCACTGCCTGTGTGGATGAACCCCAGTTCACATCTGGAAACAAAGGATGGATCCCAAAAAGTTGATTTTGCAAAACTGGAACATCGCTACAGCACTGCTGAGGAATTCATGCAAGGGAGCTCACCTGGCTTCTTGACGGTGACATAAATGTAAAGGAGGATTTCAATGGCATAAGTCAGCAGAGCGGCCCACCAGTTAATGACAAACATAACAACACAGCAGAGCAGAGCTCCCAGCAGGGACAGCCACATGTTGTAGTATTTGTATGCTGGTCTCCAACCTACAAAGGAAAAGCATATTAATAGTCTAAATGTGGAGCCTAAAGAGTGATATCTCTCATCTATTAGCTACTTTGTAGAAACCCACCTGGAGACTTGGCATAAGATGCATGAAAGCAGGAGAAATTGATGAGAGCATAGGATGCCAGGAAGAAGTTAGAGATAATGGGTGCAATGGCATTGAGATCACCTATGAAGACAAATGAAATCTTAGTCAAATTAATTTTATATATATATATATATATATATAATTTCCAAAACCATGCAAGTCATGGATAGTCTGTCAGACAGGAAATCAAGATATTTATTTTTCAAATGAACCATAATGCATGGACACCACTGTCTATTATGATCCATCCAACTTCTATACTGCTTAATCCTGTTCAGTGTCGCAGAGCGCTGGACCAAATCCCAGTTTACTAAATGCGATGGCAGGATACACACTGAACAGGTCTCCAATCCATCACAGGACAAACACTCAGAGACAGAGAACCACACACACACTCAAACCTAGCAGCAATTTAGGGTCACCTATTAATCTCATATGCATGCAGGGAGAACATCCAGACTCCACACAGAAAGGCCCTGGCTGGTATTTGAACCCAACCTTCTTGCTGTAAGGGGAGAATGCTCACCACTGCGCCATCATGTGGCCGTCCATTATGATACAAATGGAAATATCAAAATGTCAAACGTACATTTTGAAAGAGCCATTTGTGAGGCTGATTTCATACAAAGAGGATGAACACAATTCACTAATTGAGGACAAGTTATTGTGCTACCATGACAGATCAATGAACTGACCGATGATAATGAAGGCCACAGAAATGATGAATGTGAGGATGTATCCACGAATCGGCTCGTTGTTCTTGCCGTACCCTTTAGCAAAGAAGTGCAGGACCTTGTAGATATTGTCTTGGCAGAGAGCCTAATGTGGGACAGTGTTTCAGTTAGGAAAACAGAACCAACAAAACTTCAGACTTCAGACAGTGTGGTGAGTTACTGACCTGGAAGACTTTAGGTGCACTGACAAGAGAAGCCAGAGCAGAAGAAAGGGTGGCTGAGAAGGTTCCAGCAATGATGAGAGGGCCAAACGCAGACGCCATGGTCATCACCTGAACCAGGAATGATGATTAGTGATAAAGGAGGGCGGCAGGCAACATTCCTGTCTGCAGATTGACTTGAAAGACCGAATACCTGGAAGTTGTTCATTGAGCCATAGGCGCACGGCTTCACAGCGCAGGAGGAGAAATCATAGCCAAGATTACAGGCTGCAACTGCTGAGCCGTTACACACGGTTCCAGGAGCGATGAGGTCTGTGAGGTTCCCTGTGGCATCTCGGACAACAGAAGCAGCTGGCAAAAGAAGAGAGCAGAATTCATGGTTTTGTTAATGTAAAATCCTTTTTCGTTTCACTTTAACAATCTATTGGCTTGTATAAATATTTGTAAATGATCCATAATACTGTACATGTGAATGAGCATGCTCTATGAAGGGAATATTATTGTGTATAAGCGTTTCTCTCACTCACTCAAATGAATAATTGTAGTCACTTTAGTCGGGTTTTATGAGTGGCAATACTTACATATGCAAAGGGCCACACCCAGATAGGTGATACCAGTGATCAGGATGGCCAACAAAGTACCTTTAGGTATGGCACTTTGGGCGTCCTGTAAAATAATGTGTTTTGGTTATGAAGTAACGTGCTTATGTGGGGGAAATATAGTCAAAAGTCAGTATTGACCGATACTAGAAAAAAAAGACTGTCCCATTTTTTAATCAATGATTTTTGGTTGTAAATCTGTGTTCTATACCCTGATGATTTTTTCCTCTGTGAAACAAGCTCTGTATAAAACTATTTACCCGTAAGTCTCCTGAGATGTTGGCTCCTGCCAGGATACCAGTCGCAGCAGGGAAAAAGATGGAAAAGACTGTGAAAAAGTTTTCATTACCCCTAAAGTCTGGAGCAAAATTCTCTAAGAAGATGTCCTCTGTATATAAAAACAAAAAAGTAGAGAGAGAGAGAGAGAGAGAGAGAGAGAAGGAGAGAGGTCAGTAAGATGCATAAAATGCTACAATACTGGGTAAATGAAAATAAAAACTATTTTGTAACTGGGGTATTGGAATGGTGTAAATGGGGTGTCTTACCGTTATAACCGAAAAAGCCTTGGGACTGCCTCGTATTGAGTGCAGGCATGAATGTTCCAGCAAATACGTTCACGATGGCCGCCAGTAAAATAAAGAGCAGGACAATCTGTGCCTGTAAGGACAAATATTTGAATTGGATTACATTTGAGATGAGATCCATTTCCACAACACTAAATTAGAACCTGCATGATGCTTATTCCGTACCTTTGCCTCCCACTCCATTCCAGCCACTGAAATACCCAAAAGCACCAACACCGTGATGCAGCCAATGATTCTGATGTCATTTATTTCATCAATCATGATGGAGTCATAGTCCTGTGAGTGACCGAAAGAAGCAGAGTTCAGTATATTGATGAATACTTGGGAAATATGTGTTCAATTTTCTTTTTTTCTACTACAGCTTTACAACATCACGGACCTGGAGCAGGTCCACCACAGTCTCAGCAAAGCCCACCACATACATGGCCACAGCCACTGCATTGGCAAAGGCAAAAATCAGACCAATCGACCCTCCAAACTCTGGACCCAGACTGCGAGATATCAAGTAGTATGCTCCTCCTGCAATGTCGACACGCACACACACGTCCACAGATACATTAGTGGATGATTAATCACCACATCACTGATTGATTGATTTAGTGGCGGGACAAGTTTGATGAGTTGTAAAACAGAGGAGAGGCTTTGAAACGTGACAGCCAGACACAGCTTTGAGTCCTGTGTCTTTATTTGCACACATTGACCTTGTGGCGTATTCATTTTCTTCGTCAGAGATTTTCTGTCAGAATCCGTGTGTGTTATCTCAGGTAATATAATATCATAAATAATGTTTTACTTTCTGTGTTGACTGCAGTGGCTCTTATGAGTTATGAATGAAGTACTTGCATGAGAGGTAAGTCAATAGCTGAATTCAAATATGTTAGCATGCTTTTCCTGGTATGAAGTTGTCTCACGTGCTCTGGCAATACACTAACTTACCCCCTCTGACCACGCCATTGGTACAAATAGCAGACATGGAGAGGCAGGTGATGGTTGTGACCACACAGCTGAGAACAATGACCACAATTCCCAGACCTAGAAAGCACAAATGGGACATTTTAGAATAACAATTATTAACTGCAAGTCACTCAGTCGTTGCATTACACACACACACACACACACACACACACACACACACACACACACACACACACACACACACACACACACACACACACACACACACACACACACACACACACACAGCCTGGAGGCAATAAGTTATACTCATCTGCTGTACCTGCTCTGCCTGCTGCCAGCAGCTTTGTCGGCTTTGCAAAACCATTTAGTTACGCTGCCTGAACAGAAGCTGCTACTGATCGATAAGTTCTTTAGAAACGAACACATCTCTCTCTCTCTCTCTCTCTCTCTCTCTCTCTCTCTTTCCATCAGCCTGCCTGTCAAAGTTTGCCTCTGATAACAGAACTTTAACACGTATAGATCATTATGTGAGCTCAGTAACTACAGTTCAATTGAATCTGCCTGAATTCAGTGTTTCTCTGCTAATGAGTGGAAGACTTTGTGATCCCTTAATTCCACCTAGTTCTTGCAACTGCTGGTAATTTGTCTCAGAACACAGAGTTGTATGATCTACCTGTTGTTGTCATAGACAAGACAAAATTATCGCGTTTATTTAAATCAACTCCACTATGGGTTTTAAAAGATAAGCTACATTAACTACAGTTTCCAACCTCATATTAATTCTATTAGAAAAAAGTGATGAACTCGGACAAAAGAAATCTTTGGAAAATCCTGAGATATTAAAAAACTAAATCTGGTTTCACTCACCCCAGCCCGCCTGACCAAATACCCAGGACAGCCGGATGAAGAGCATGACACCCCAGATATTCAGCATGCATCTCACCTGTGGAAGAAATAAACAATTTCAGTTAATACGTCTTCACAATGATTCATATGTTAATGTATTTCTATTCATATCAAAACATCTTTGAAAAGTGCAAGACAAAAGCTTATCTCTTGGTATAATATTTTCTTTATCTTTATGCCAGAAGCAACAATGATACCGAGCAGCTCTTGAGTAAATGTGAATGACTGGTGTGCAGACCACACTGCTGTGTTAACGAGACACACGGTGCCTCCTTTTGCCGGAACATTTTATTAGTTTGTGAAAAGGCATGTAGGCTCTCTGTGACCCCAAAATAACTTACCAGGACTCCCCTTATCCAGCCAAACTTGACTGCTCCCTTGTCGCTGGGCATGGGAGCAGCAGACTCCACATCATCGGAGCGGGTCCCTTCACTTTCCTCGTCATCATCCTCGACTGTGTCCAGCACAGAGGTCATTTCGTTCTGTTGGAGGAGTTCACAGGAAAGAAAACGATGAAGAATATAATGACGGAGCTATATTCAAAAATGATTGTGACTTTAGAGTAGTTGGTGATAATGCATCATTTTGAACTGAAGGAAAAGGGGCGCCTTCAAGTGCTTCCCATGTTCTTGTGTGGGAATATAAACGCCTTCACTTTGAGGTATGTATTTAGTTTTATTCAACATTATCTTTGATAGTTAAATATTTCATTGTTGACTCTGAAATAGGTCTCTGATTTTTGAAGAATTAAGAAAAGTATAATTAAGAATAGTCATCCGTTTGATGTTCCACAACAAGACAGATTACAAGTGCGGGAGCGTCTCCCATTTTATGAGTTCAGAAAAACTTTTCAACCTATAAACTGTAACAACATGTAACCCCAGATCTGTGGCAATGCAGCCTATAAAAAGCAGTAAAAAACAGTAAAGTGTGTCAAGCGCATTGATTGCTGTTTTTATTTCAGGAAATAATGCTCGGTGTTCTCTTAGTGACCATAATTAGACTACTGTAAACTGCCTTACTGGGTCTTTCACATGGGTTAATGAATTGTGTACTACAGGAACAGAACAGCTATTTCAGCTAAACAATCTGTTTGGGATGAAAGCAAGTGTCTTTTTGATTGAGTCAAGAAACAAACATCATGTACAAGAGTGCATGCTGAGGTGCTGCAGGACAAGGAGAAAATAAGAGAGAAAATATGTGGGGCAATGAGCTACATTCAGAATATTAGATTACTCAAAAACATACATGCACTTACCTTCTGAAAGATATCGTGGAGCTCCTGCAGGGATGGTCGCACAGCTCGGTGACCACTCATACTGCCTGCGTTACGGTAGAAGTCAATGTTGGGCACTCGGTCCAAAGTGTCATGGCCAAAGGCGCTGACCACTGAAGGCCGAATCATCCGGTCCTCACTGCGCTCCTGGTAGTTGGGAGGCTCATCCAAAGTGGCATCATAAGCAGCATTAACATGCTCTCCTCCGTTAGACTTGAACCTCTCCATCAGGAAGGCTGAGGTAGACTCTCAGATTTATCAGTCGAGAATTTAAAAAAATGAAAGAAGTGGTTGTAGCTCTTAGTCTTCAGGCATCCAGCAGGGTTTTAAATCAGCAGCGCACTGCATCAACTGGTGGTTATCCTTGTTTATTGAGCTATAGACTAGGCTAGGATTAGACCTACGGAGATCGTTGCAGCTCGGAGATTCTTGTATGTGAGCTCGGATCGTCTGAGACAATTTACCTTTATACCCTCCATCCCAGGGTCATACACTGCCTGTCAACTATTGGCTAACTCTCTGGATCAACCCTCAGAAAAGTGAACGAGGGGTGTCAGATATGTCCTTGCCCCATACTAGCGGACACAAAGGCATTGCTTAACGATTAACCAAGTCATAAACGTCAAACAAGAGATAAAGGTGCTCATTGCCTGAGTTCAGAAGACATGATTACTAATATTATTGTCTGAAGTGCAAGACAACAGGACATGTTGTCCTGTGGTTGCGGTTTATGGGACTCTAGTGTTTCCTCAGACCTATGGGTCCTTCAGATGAATCATCGGGAAACAACCGCTTAGGAGTTCCCGGCGGAAGAAATGCTTTATAACAAAGGAGGAAAAATTGCAAGGTTTCAAAGCCTTTATCATGCGACTGTCACTGGAAAGAAATATGGCAGAATTGGAGGAGATTAATTTCATAACTTGCATAAATGCAATAAGATCCGATTAATAGAAACAGTGTGATAATGGGAAGCAATGTAATAGTTTTGTAAGTGTATAACTATTATCGCTGATAACTCTTTTGACAGAGGAGAGTTGGTGCGTTGGCTAACACAAAAGAAGCCACTACACCCGTGAAGGAAATTTAGAGTTAATATAAGAACATGAATTATAGGAACATGCCAGAGGCGCTTCACCTCAGCCACATGACTCCTAAAGTGCCTTTAAAAGACCTCTTAACAGGTAAACTTCCTTATTACTGATCCACCACAGTGATTTATGTGCACGGTGAAAGGCGGGCTAATGGCTCGAGATCTGACCTTGGATAAATTGCAAACAGAGAAATAGTCAATCACGTGTTTTTATGTGTAGATTGTAAGGAGGCGATCAACTGCACAAAGCTTATCGGGTGTGAAACGCAGTGGTCGAGAACGGTTGTAATTTTCATTGTTAATGATACTGACTGAGTCATCCTGAAGAAAGAAAATTTTCCACATGGAGAGTCATGACTACTGCTATGTAATTCTCACCCTTTCTTCCGTTTCTGCCTGACCTCAGACTGCAACAGGTCTTTTTTTTATTTAACGAATCAGTCATGTGACACCTGTCATATTAAAAATTTATTTTGTTGATAAGCAGACCGAGATGTTTCTCATGCTACATTGCAGCTGTTTTGTTCCAGTTAGTAATCCTCCGGCCGTGCCAATTGTCCGGCAGCCTGGAGCTGAAATTAAGGTGATTCATTTTTATTATCAAGGCGGCTTGACTTTTTTCTGCTCTTCTCTAATATATGTGGGGTATACAAAGCTCCTCGGAGATATGTTGAGCTTGCAGAAAGAGCTTGCGGCAGCAGGTGCATGTATTTTAATTTCCACGCAGAACAAGGGAAATCTGCACTCTACTTAATGTCCAAAGGGCATTTAAAAAAAAAAAAAGCATACTAGTCCCTTTGCAGCATTCGTCAGACTATGGTCTGCTGTATTGTGGAAAAGTCATTACATGCATAAGTGCAGATACCAACAGACGTAGATACGACAGCTTAAAGTGCTGCAATAAATAAAAGGCTGGTGAACCTTGTAGCAGATCTCAGCTTGTTCAAGTCAGTAGAGACATGCTGATTAGAACTGTCAAGCGGAGACTAAATGAATGCCTCCGTGGCTAATTCTGTATGCACAGAAACAATTAAAGCTAAAATAGAGAGAGCGAAGAAGGTCCTTTTAGATGATGAGTTATTTGCAGCTCTATTCTGAATACCAGCGAAGAACAAAACTAGTGAAAAGTGGACGACTTAATGATAAATACAAAGAGTAAATTTACAGCCTGCACCCAAGACTGAAATGATTTCCTAACATCCTTTCTCTAAAAATGCAGCTGTTCAACAACTTACACATATATTCACAAGTATATTTTGCTCTTATGTTCAATTGAGGTAAAGTACCATTGTTATTATTCAGAATTTCATTGAAATATTTTTTAACGCTTCAATATTTTGTGGGTCCTTTGATTGAAATGTTTACTTTCAGCGGATCTACTCTCTCTCTTTTTCAGATTTTATGTTAAAGAAAACAAATCAATGGACTTTTTTTTTTTAAGAATTTATTCAACAACAGAAAGTAATGGCCCATTGCAGAGGGATGCATTGGAATGTTTCTGGTAAATTATTAACTGTACCAGCATCATAAACATTATTAACCATTAGAACATTTTAATGTATGCAATCCTGGGCTGTTATGCATTAAGTCATTTGAATGGCCTTGTGGAGGTGTTTTATAGACCATTGCACTAACCTGCCTTGTGTTTTGGATGACTACAGTACTAGTAAATATAATAATAGTAAAATGAGCAGGATCATACAAATTTGGAAATGTAATGTAATGTAATGGGGAAAAAAGTAATTGCACGGCCTCATCTTATCACTAGAAATCAAGAGCATTGCTTATGAGGTCCGAAGACCACAAGTAAAAGAGCTAATGATTGATAATCAGTGAAGCTAAGGTTCATTATTCAGCCCTCTCATCAGCCAGGCACTATGTTCGATCCTTGTTCTGTAAATACACAGTACATAGTTTGATAGGTATCTCCAACAAAATATAATCAATACTTGAAGAAACTGTAGAGTTCAGAATATGAAGAATATGAAGGGATATTTATTTGCTCATGCATGCAAAGGAATCTAAAGAAATTATTTTTGCAAGTTGAGTAGTTTTCCGAACTTTTGCTCAAATCAACACAAAAAAAAGAATTAGTTGTTTCACAAATAAACTTCAGGCAGCACATCACCTGATGACATACTGGGATGTGAACATTTGTTAAAAATTGATAGGTAACTTCAAGGTAGGCTTGTTGGTTGAAGAGGAAGAGAACGCTGTCTTTTTCCACTAAAAATAGATCCGAGATAAGGATGTCATACAGGTGACTGAGATAATGGTGTAATAATGATTGCATTCCTGACAAATGATGTGTGTCCAGGGAGATGTGTGTGTGTGTGTGTGTGTGTGTGTGTGTGTGTGTGTGTGTGTGTGTGTGTGTGTGTGTGTGTGTGTGTGTGTGTGTGTGTGTGTGTGTGTGTGTGTGTGTGTGTGTGTGTGTGTGTGTGTGTGTGTGTGTGTGTGTGTGTGTTGGCCTTTGTAAACTGGCGACAAGAGGAAGCACCGGTAGGCTAAATGGCTCAGGACCTGTCTTATCACCACAAAGCAGTCATGTATCACTTTCTTCTGCTGCATCAGTCGCTTTCTCTCTGCAGATACACATGCACACTATTGTATGACATTCTGCTTCTCGCAGCTTTGTTAAAGGGTTCAGATCACACATTTTCTTCCCATGGTTATTTTGCCAACTCTGTGGCTTTCCTCTCTTTCCATCTGCTGCAGCAGCCATATTGGACAACTACGGCTTCAACACACAGAGGCTCAAAAAGGCTCTGAATGTTATGCCACATCTTTTTTCTGTGACAAACAGATGCGCAATATTGACTTCTGCAGCTGCACAGCTTGAAAGTAAGAGATTCAGAATGCATAGACTTGAATGACAATAATTTAAAGTGAAGAAATACTATTTATTTCACATCATTGAATCAAATGAAATCAATGAGAAATCTCTACCACCAGCTGAGCAAGCAACAGGTCTGTCATAATGATATGACTCGCTCACACACACACACACACGCACACGCACACACACACACACACACACACACACACACACACACACACACACACACACACACACACACACACACACACACACACACACACACGCACCCTCTCATTCACAAGCTTGAACAGGTGCTCTAATGTTTCTAGATGAAGGCACATAAACCCATCGAAGGTCACAGTAAGGCAGATTCACAGCACTAAGGAGAAACCGGAGACCGTAAAAATTAGCAAAGGAGCACTCCTGACTTTGAGCAGTCTGTCGTATTACAGAGTCTCTGCTGAGGACTGTCCTGTCTTCCTCTTGTCCGGAAGGAAGAGAACAGATGAGAAAAGTTGACGATGGCTGAGAGTAGAGGAAGAAGATGTTCACGTCCAGGGTTGACACACATCCTACCCCTCTTTTCTATGTGACCTTCTCTTTTGCAGACAGGTAGAAAGAGTTTCTCCTTGTCATTAGAAAACTAGCAGCACTGAGAGTGAGAGAGTCCTTCCTTTTCTTTATTTTCTTTAAAAGTCCTTTGATTTTTGATTTTTTTTTTTTTATCTCCAGAGAAAGCCTTCAGGCAGAATGCTTGTCAAAGGGAGCAGGTGACAAATCATGAAGCAACATTCTTGTATGTCTTAAAAGACATACTGTCAAAAGTAAACAGTTTGGCTTTCTTGTCTCATTCAGACACATAATCGCAGCAACACACGGTGCACCATCATTCTAAGACAGCAGCATTGCAAACTCTGAGAGATGATTTTGCATCATTTAGAAACAGTAACACCATAATGTAAGTCACAGTTTGTTCAGTTGCCGTTCATCGCATGACTTCAGAAAACAAGACACCACAGAAAGGATCAATCTGTACACAGCAGCAGTAGCGGCAGCAGCACATACAGCAGCAGCAGCATCCTTTTGAATTACCAACAGACTGGATTTAATTAGTACACAAAACACTAGTTTGACTTAATACCCTGTATCCACCCATATACATTCTGGTGCAGAACAGTTTTGCTGTGCAGAGGTGCAACCATTCTGAATCCCATTCTAAGTCGATATAAGGAATCTTGTCCCTGAGTCTTCAAACCGTATACGAACACCGCACATTAACTCCTCACTCTGTTCCTCGAGCATCTCCCTCCACTCACCTGTTATCATTAACAGACATTCAACTTGTAGGCATGGGTTAAAGGGAGCTTCAGCCAAGTTCTGTGTAGATCGATGAGCTGAAATACACACCCCGTGGCAGAAGGGCAGACAATATGACACAGCATCTGCCTCGCACTCAGTCACATCCACGCAACAAACAGGTAGTCACATACAGTAGGGAGACACTCTGAACTAACATTACACACATATTGAACACATACACAGCTTCAGTGTCACAGTTCGGTGGCTTACGGCGAGATGTCCCAGTGATGTGTGTCAGGGTCAGGTGAGTTGGTTGTGCAGGGCTGTGGCTCGCGTGTGTTTGCAGGTCTGCAAGTTTGTCCGTGTCCGTCCGAATTCCCGTGTGTTTCTGTGGACATTTTTGTTTGTGAGGACATCCATGGCTGTGTGAGTGCCTGTGTTAAGTAAGGGCATACTCAAATGTTCCTTTCTCCAGCCCCTCAATGCCATCAGCCCAGTTGGAGGAGGGCATACTGCTGTAGGGGTCCAGCAGGATCCTGAAACACCTTACTATTAGCAGCCCCAGGAACACCAGTAGCATCCCCACAAAAGCAAATGCTGTCTTCTGTTCCAGAGTCAGAGAGTGCGCCATCATGTCGTTTCCGCTCATGGCAGCAAGGGAGTGGTTGTAGTGGACGCTGCTCATGGTAAACCAGCATCTAGGTGCCTCATCTCTCCTCTGATAGGGTCAGGCATTTAGAAGCCTGCATGTTACCTGGACAGAGGTTAAATGATGGCTTCAGATTATTGCTAGTTTGTCTCGAGTGCAGAGAAAATCCATTGCATCTCCCCATTTGAGTATTATCAGAACTAGTGCATGCATTCCATAGCCTGAAAGAAATAGGAGTGCAGATAAGGTTTGGGAAATTAAACATTTTGACATTCAAGCACTGAGCTGAATAAAATTTGAAATATTACAAGGATCTAGTATGTAGCATGTAGCTTGTTTTGAATGTGGTGCCAAACATATGTCAAACACTTCAATCTCTATCTCCCTCTGCACCTCTGAGGATTTTGCAGACAACTGCAAACAGCAAACATGAAGAAAGGTGTGACAGAGACTGCAAGGATACGGGTCTGTGAAAGCAAGCAACAACAAACAACATGCCTTTAAGTCTGGCTACAATTACAGTGTGCCGCAGTGCATAGCCAGCTGATAAGCGTAAGCAAAGCAGCAAGGTACGAATGAAATCTCATGAAGATGTGATGTTACATATGTTCAGCTTACAAGGAAGGGCTCTCTACCTGTTGCGTGTGAGCAGATGCCTGCCAGACAGTGTAATTCCGTTAGACGGTCAGAAAGCGACAGCAATTTGCCAAACATAATCGCAAAATTGGTGCGGTCACACAAGTGGAAGTCTGCTCCTGTCATTCTTGTCCTTCCAATTCTTCCATATGAACACAAGCAGCAGGTGGCTCGAGTGAGAGGACGGGAAGGAGGAGGGGGCTTTAGATGAGAGAGCAAGGATATATCCAGACAGCAACAGGGAAATGAACACAGAGAATTAGGAAAGACAGATGAGGTAGAAGGAAGTAGATTGATGAGGAGGACGCTGCACAAGTATGCATGGTGAGGGAGAGAGACAGAAAGAGGGAGAGAGAGAGAGGGAGGGAGTGAGGTAGATTTAAAAGAGAAGGACTGCATTGACAGATTCTCTAGTGAGGATGTCTTCGGAAGAAAACGCAGGCGTCTCACCATCATTATCGTGCCATTCCTTACAGACCTGTTGCTGCTGTTTCTTGCCAATAACTCCTCCACCTCGAAGACCTCAGACATACATCCATTATTCCATCTATTGCTGGCATGCTGGATGTGCCCGACTAACCGCTCATCTGAGCAGAAAGCTGGAGGTGAAGAGAAACGCAAGGGAGAGGCTGCTATATGTGTCTCTTCTGAGAGATACGGCTCTTGTCCTCATGCTCCTTTACTTGCTGCCTCCTGCTCATTATCATTCCATTTCTCTATCTCTCCCTCCAGAAGCACGCACGCTTGCTCCTGCTGCATGGCAACCACTTGTTAGTCTCACTCAGCTGCTCTGCTGCCTCAGTCATTCACAACATTGCCCCCTCCCTCTCTCTCTCTCACACAGCAACACCAGGATAGATGCAGCAGCATAAACAATCAATCTGCCTCTTCTGTTTCTTCTCTCTTCATTCTTTCTTGTCAAGCTCATTTGGATCTCTCAGGATGAATCCACCCAAATCTAACAGCAATATCAAGGTCCAGCCTGTAGAAGAAATGCTGCCTCTTACTGCTTCTGGCCAGTAAATGCTGCTGCAAAGGTATTTTTGGTACAGCACAGCATTATCCTCCAAGCCTGGTTTGATGATGTGTCTTTAATTGGTGCAGTTTGCTGAGGTCACATTAAATTAGCCCCCTCTGCTTAAAGGCTTAGGAAAGCAAGCTGCCAGGACATGCTAGAAAAGCTGGCGGGTTTTTTTTTGTTTTGTTTTTTTAATCATATTTTGCAGAAGTGTAAAAGAAATACTGAGCAGAAGGAAAAACAAACAGCATGTCATCTGATTACCCACTGTAAGACAATGCAGCAGCAAAGCATCTGGCCATCTGTTGTTATGCAGTGTAAATTCATATCAGCAATGTAGTTTTTGTCACAGTGCTGCAGCGACTCGGATCTAAGGATAAGGCAAGCCATGAGGGAGATGGTCATCACTTGTGTGTGATGCGCAATATTTCACACCGCCTTTTCTCCCCCTGTTGTGAACAGAGGAAAAAAAACCCTGAGAGAATATTTCTTTTCAAGTTTATGCCTCTGCAGTGTCTTCTGAGTGGTGCTTTTCTCGGGTCAGTAGCAATTCACAGTCTTCCTGTGTTGGTGACACTTGAGCAGAAATAAACTGTGTGGCGCAGCTCAAGAATACATTTTTAAGGCACACTTATTTCACAGATCTTCCAAATCAGACGTCAAGATGTACTGACAGAGGAGTCTTTAAATATTTCAAATAAAGTCATTGATCAAATCATAGTAAGGCCATTACCAAGGAAATTACAGTTAGTGTGAATTATTTTCCATTATTATTAAATCATTTGGGAGACTTTGCGGTCGGAAAGGTTTTATGACTCACTTACATAATGAAACCAATCCTTCTTCTATAGTAGGTAACAAACCAAGCGATAAGCATATCCAACCAAGGACCTCATGGGGCTTTGAGCCAATCCCAGCTGACTGCGTGTGAAGCAAGAGGAGACCCTCGACATGTCAGCAGTCCAACGCCGGGCAAACACAGAGAGACAGACAATCACAGACAAACACAATCACACTAGCAGGCAATTTTAGAGGCAACAATTCACCTTCAACACATGTTTCTGGACTGTGAATTGAAAACTGGAGTAGCAGGAGATTAAATAAAAACCAAACTCCACACAGAAAAGCCGCAAAGCCTGACCTGTGTCCCAATAGTGTCATCCACTAGGCTGGTATGCGACCCTACATTAAGTAATTGTCTTCAATATGACAGTCATAATGCCTGTTGATATCAGGATATAAGCTTTTACTTACAGCTGCCAAGGAATACCAGTTGGCTGTGGACTCTCTTGGCTTTGAGAGAGGAATATGCACAGGCATAAACCTGTTGCATAAAGCAAAATTGAATAAGATCCAGTGACCATAGGACTCAGGGATTAGGATTGTTCAGCTTTTATCTCATACAGACAACAAGCCAGGAGCTAAACTGATACTGAGAACTGTAAAACAGTGACTCTATGAACTGCCCTCACAGTATCCCCTTTAATGTTAATGAACTCAGACCAAGACTTTGTGTAACAACACAATCTCATGAGAAAGACAAGGACAAATGTATGAAATTAAAGATGTCAGTATTATTAGGCCTCATCATTAACATGCAGCAATTACTAATTCTGTTTAAGCCAAAACTTGAGTATACATACAAATTTCACTTTTTGAACTTTTGATGTATACATGTTATAATCTACAATATTTTAATCATATAATAATTTTTAAGTCCATTTAAAAAGAAAAAATGAAGAGGATCAAAAGGCCTATATGAAGTAGTAAAATCTATAAATTGTCTAATAAATTTATTCTAATTAATCAAGGAGTAACATCACAGTTTAAAGCTGCAACGTTACAAAATTTTCAATCTACAAGAAGGGACGACTTAGGAAGTTAGATTTGAAGACACTTGGTCAATGAATGAATGACTGAATGAACGATACAGGAACTTTGGAATGTAGGGTATTCTTTGATGCCAGCAAGTCTTCACGGAAATCTACTATCGGTTTATTGACCTGATTTTATATACGCAGGGTGATGCGTGTCCAGTGCTGTAGGCTATAAGTTAAACTCAACGCTTTTTTACAGGTCAGCCTGATTTATGATCGGAGCAAAAACTTGTTGCAACCTGTCCTTTATTACCTGTCGCTGCAAAATGTTTATCATAGGAGAGGTTGTGCAAGTTTCTGAGATCCTGTCCAGCAATGAGAAAGATCAGAAACTTTAGTAATTAAACATTAAGCTCAGACACACTTTGATATCTACAACCAAACATCTCAGAAATCTCTTTGTAAAGATATAAATGATAGATATACTATATCCTGACGGTGGGAGTGTTTGTGTGTGTGTGTGTGTGTGTGTGTGTGGGGGGGGGGGGGGGGGGGCAAGGTCAGATTAAACATATCTGTCAATGTTTATAACTAATGCCTTCAAAATGTCATACAAACTACTGACACGTGTCTGTTATAAAGTGATTGAGCTGTTATCATTGCAAAACAAATGACAACACGAGGACCAGTGGATGAGTTTTAACAGACCCTGCAATCCAAACTTGGATCAAATATTAAAATTTATTTTTTTTTTTTGACATAAACCTTAATATTGACAGACTTTAAACACATTTTTTTAATCGACTGATTGGCCAAACCAGGAAGATTATCTATCAGATTAAAGAAAAGGAACGCGCTTTGACAAGAGAATGAGTGTGCAAGAATCATTAATGTATTAATGATTTTGGAGTACATGTCACAAGCTATGCCATGAAACACTAACCAGGACGCTTGGTGCCATGCTCATCTTGCAGTAGGCAGTAAAATCTTTAGTTGTTGAAAACAATCAAACAACAACCCACATAGTGAAATTAAGATAGGATGACCATGTTTTCATTTCTCTAAAGAGGACAAAATGTCTGAGTAAATGAGGACGTCACTCTGATTAATGGTGTCCATTTAAAATTAACTTTGTCTGTACTGTAGATGATACTGTTTGATATGTAGAGCAAAAATACTGAGCATGTTCATTGTTTCATGCATTGATGCAGTGCAGAGTTTCTGAAAGTGTGGGAGAATGAGTCCCGCTCACAAAGCTTTAATCACATCTTAAACCAGTTCAACGCCAAGCAATGCAGAGTTTGCATGTTTTTCCTGTGCATGCAAGACATTTTATCTGTACTTTGGTCCCCCAACCAATAGATCAAAAACATACTTTTACTGTGAATTAGTGACTCTACAGTTGAGGTAACAACATAGAGTAGCTGGACAAAGTTTTCTGTTGAAGTAGTGATTTTGAAAAGTCAGACAGAGAGATGTTACTTTGATGGTATTGCTCAGCAGACACTCTACAAATCTCGAGACAGATTGTATAGAGACAATGAAATGATTCCTCTGGTAGAGTAAAAGTGCATCAATCAATACTGTTTCAGCAATGATGAATTGGCTTGGCTCTGTATTTTAATCAAACAGTCAGGACATTTATAGTCTAACTCTGAGTGGGCTGCCTGGAATAGCTACTGTAGGACAGAGGTATTATGGGTAGTACTTAATGAAAAATAAGATCCATCACACAACTGCATTACCATGTCTTTCAGTATTGGTGGTTCCTGTCTGTGTGTGAACGTCCTTGAAGACACCAAACCTCAACTTCTGCCCCCAGTGGTGGTCAGTGGTGGTCTTTCCATTGGTCTGTGAATGTGAAAGTGTCAATATGAGGGATTTACGTGAAGCTTGTCGAGAATGATCAAGCTGTAAAATATGTTATTTAATTTATTGTTTTGTTTTGTTTTTTAGAAGAAAAATATGCTCCAGGTGGTTTGGTTGGTTGCATGTGTGTTGTTGTTGTTGTTGTTGTTTAGTTTTTTTAAGAAACCCTGCAAGGATCCACTGTAAGATACTGAACATTAATATTTAGTATCAGTATTCGCACATGCTCTATTCTATATTGTATTGTATTGTATTGTATTGTATTGTATTATATTATATTTTATCCTATTCTATTCTATTCTATTCTGCTCTCCCAGGCTGCCTAGCAACAGCTCCCAGGTCTCGCGAGAGGCGCGCGGCTCTCGCCTGCTCATTTTAAACTGCGTAGCGAAGCGGCGTCTTTTCTCTTCGTGCGGACGAATCTCGACATGGAAGACATCGTAGATCTCGATCCGGAGCCGAAGCTAGAGGAGCCCACCGAGTCCCTGATCCTTCCTGAACACGACGAGACCTCGCAAGAAACACCCAACGGAGTGAAAACGTGGGTGGAGCTGATCTCATTCCCCGGTTCATTGCCGTGTGCCGCCGTTAGCGCGCTCGGCTAAAATGGAGTCGTGGATGCCAACGCGGCTATTGTTAGCCGAGCAGCGTGTTGCCTCTGTGGGGAAAAGCAGCGTTCGCTGAGAAAGAGGGACGAATGTTGTGCAAAATTCAAGACAAAAAAAAAAGCATGCTATGCGAGTTTTTGCACAGGTCCAAGAATGCGGTGATCTTGTGGTTAAATTGTAACGCGACTCGGATTCAATGAGTGCTAATCTCGTTTGCGGGTTAGCCAATGCTAACCGTTGTCTGAATTTAATCTTTTAGCGCACTGTATTATAAATAGATGAGATTAGCCTACAGTATATAATAGTCAGCTTTTGAAAATGTTGTTTGGAAACAAGGGTGGCATTGCCTTTGACCAGTCGTGTGTGTGGATAAACCTACCAGGCTAACAATAACGTTAGCTGGCAACGACTCCGCGAGGCAAAGTAGCCTCAATGAACTCAGGGCGGCTGTGCTAAAAATCTGCTAAAAGCGCTTCTAATCGGAATTTTTTAAAAGTGCTAACAATTTATATGAATCGAGGCATACCTTTATCACTATATGTAGTTTGAAAGTGTGAATGTTGAAATATTTTCATTGATTTCTTTAGAAATGTTGGACATTCTGGCAGGCCGTGAACCACTCATCCCCCTGCTTTGTTTAATGTGAGGGCAATGGCTTGTTTTAGGATTAAATAATGAAACAAGTTAAAAACACGGGTTGCTGTAGACAGTACTACTTAAGTATCTCCAAACTACAGTGATCAAAGTATGATTGCTGGGCGGTTTTGATTTCTGCACACGTCTTTTTAATTAAAGCCCGTCAACATTTTCATTAATCTGTATTCATTTAATTTGTGTTTTTTCTGTGAACGATCTATATATATAACTGCACGGTCGTCATTCATTTTGAATGCATAGGAGGATTTTATAACTGCTTGCAGTGCCACAAGTGTGTTTGGTGGATTGATCCTTTGTTGTTCAAACGTATCTTGAAAAGTAATCTTATAAATTTGGCAAAGTTATTTATTCCTTGTCGCCATGTTTGCAAAGAACATGCATTTGAAGGATGTGCAGTAGACATGCATATGTGGGTTTACAGAGTCTTTACAGAATTAATGTGTTAATGCTGTTGGTGAGGGAACAGTCATGTCTATTCACTGGGTGCAAAGCTAGTTGGTGGTTGAGATCCATCCACAGCAATGTGTGAGCTGGCTGGTGAGGTGTGTGTGGTTCTTTCACACACCACCAAGCTTCCTGTTTGTTGAGTTAATAGTTTGATCACTGTTGTGTTTTTTGATACTTCAGACTTAAATCGTCTGAGCCGCCTCCGGCAAAGAAAATATGGGAAATATTTAATGGACTCACCCTAGCTGCTGTTCCCACAAATGCACATTCCTTACAGTTGTGGAACCGTGTGAAACAAAATCGTGGATTAGCGCAACTAGTCAGTTAAACAATTCAATAACTGCCCCCTCGGTTGTCTGAACCGGATCCAATTGGTTGGTGTTTTGTGCAAGTAAGTGGCGCTGCACCAGTCCAGCTCCACAGCAGTTTGACAACACTGCTGTGTTTATTTGAAAATTGTCTCACTGGAGCAGAGCAGTTCACTGTGACGTTCGACTGAAACGAGGTATCATGTAGACTGGTGCACAACCACTTACACCAAAGTATTGTATAATAACCTGCACCAAACAGCTAACGGTGCTAGAAAGCTCCACTTGGAGGTTTGACAAGTTTTTGGGGAAGTGATCTGCCGAACTTGGTGGAAGTGAAAGATTTCAAGACGTTAATAGGATATGTTGCGCCTCGATATATGAATTGCCAAATGCACTGTGTGATATGTGGGTTTGGGATAAGCTGAACTCTGACCTGCAGCTCTGTGCACTTTGTAGAGATGCCGAGGAGAATGCCTCCCAAGAAAATCACGATGGTAAAGATAAGTCGTTCATGAACAGAAGAGGAAACCGTTTCCATCCCTACAAGGATAAACAATTTGGAGACAAGAAGGTTGCCCAGAGGAACCGGGTGTTCATCAGCAACATCCCGTACGATATGAAGTGGCAGGCCATTAAAGACCTGATGCGCGAGAAAGGTAATGTTCCCAGCGATGGGGACGGTGTTCTCTCTTCTTTCTATCGCTTCAGCTGATTAGAAGTTCCTGACCTGTTTCTGTTTGTTACCAGATGGAGCTTCTACCTGTAGTCAATTAGCTTGTAGCCTTTCTTTGGTTGTACTTAGTGCAGACACTAAGGAACCAATGTAGTGTTTTCAGGTTATTGGAGTTTTAATAAAACAATGATTGGATGGACATTAATTTAGCTTGGGCTGATATGTGAGTAAAGGAAGACGAACGTAGTTACATTGTCACTTGTTTTTATGGCATTGTCAGCTCCAAAATGTAACCTCAAATCTGTCGTAGAATTGATTGTTGAATGTTTCTGTTGCATCTGTTGCCAGGTGTATCTTGACCATGTGAATGACTTTTCTTTTTTGTAATGTTTTAACTTTTGAATTATGGAGGCCTAAAGAAGCCTGGCCAGTTTCAAACTTTCAACTTGCCATGAATGGAACCTGTTGACAAACTGATCATGTTGAAGTGTTTTGAATTTCCCAGGTTTAATGTAGCTGTGTTTTTCTCTTTGGCCTTGGCCTTTGGGTGTCTCAGTCACTGCCCAGAATGGCATGGTGTTGTCTGGTGGGATGTTGGTCTGGGCTGACTGTTGACCATTAATGGGACATCTCCATCTGTAGCGGCATTGCCAAGGCCAACGGCGACTTGATGACTTGGTGACTTAAATTCCTTTTGTTCTTTTGGTATTTTTTCCTTTGTATGTCTCATGTAGTTGGTGAGGTTACATACGTGGAGCTCTTTAAGGATGCAGAAGGAAAGTCAAGGGTAAGTGATGTGGCAAACTTGCTGCACGAGGTTTTAAACGCCCTCAGCAGGCTCTTGTTAAACTATTGCTCTTTGGGTCTACTATACTGGAGATACTGTAGGTTGTGTTTAGAGCCTGATAGATGGCTAATGATTGATACTCACTTTGAAAGGGAGATGTCCTGTTGAATTTCTTTGGGAAAAGTAGCCCAATGAACCCATCTAAGAGTACACTTTTGCTTTTGTTGTTGTCATTTCAATTGGTTAAACAGTTTGCTTGTTTTCCAACGGGAAATGTGAGTTGTGTGATTTGTCTTATTTGACCCTCGTGTCTCAAAATCCCCCCCCCTTTTTTTTTTCTTTTCTTTTAATATTCCTGTTATCTGGCACAGCTTTCATTTCTATGGGACAAACCAATCTTGGAACTCCTGTAATGTTTTATTAATGTATATTTTTCATGGTATTTCTATTTTCTGACAAAAGAAACTTAATTTTAATGTAACCCTCACTCATTTTCTCTGATAAAGTCAAGATTAATTAAACATAAACCGTGTACATTTGAAATGGCAATATTTTTTTTAATGTGTTGTTCAGTTCAAATTACAATGCATAGGAACCTGTTAGTGTCAAATGTGTTACCTTTAATTTTCAAATAGAGCCAGCATCACTTGCATTGCATATAGATGTACATGAAACATTGTTTGATGTTTGTTGTAGATTGTAACGCAACTTTACACCTGCTGGCTTAAGTCAGTGGGCACAAACATACTTGGTAGACTAATGTAGAAGCATGTTGATGCCTTATATTTCTGATTTACTTTGATTTTAACTCCATTTTGTTCACTCCCTGTGTGTTGCCTGGACCCCTGTGATGCCCCCCTGGTTAGGGTTGTGGGTAAGTAACTCCTTTGCTCTCGTAAACAAAGAATTGCATTTCCTTTTTTTATGACGCTGGTGCGTGAACTGACCCGCTCCCTCTCTCCGTGTCGACAGTGTGGTGGAGTTCAGAGATGAGGAGTTTGTGAAGAAAGCTGTGTTGACTATGAATAAGCACGATCTGAGTGGAAGGCCACTTAACATCAAGGAGGTAAACATCAGCTGTGTCGAGTTAAATATAGGTTTTGTTACTTTGATGACTTGTTCTCTGAGATATCATGTCAATGAAATTATTTTCCAGTCATTTACGTATAAATGCCTGAATCGCTTTTTATATTCATCCTTAAAATAAATAAAAAATAAAAAAAGTGTTGATTTGGCGCACACATTGTTTCATCAGAGCTAAACTTGAGAATGTTTTTCTTTCTCGAGGACCCCGATGGTGAACACGCTCGCCGTGTGCTGCAGCGCATAGGAGGTCAACAGGGAGTCCGTGGGCAAGACATGGGGCCCGGCGTCATGAACATCCCCCCCTCCATCGCCAACAACCCCAACATCCCCCCTGAAGTCATCCACGGGCTGCAGGCTGGACGTCTGGGAAACACAGTGTTTGTGGCCAATGTGAGGACATTACTAAAATAATGCTTTCCGAAGCGTGGCCATTAAGGATCGTTTGCATTTAACTGACGACATTGTCTCTGTTGTTCCACAGCTGGATTTCAAGGTTGGCTGGAAGAAGTTGAAGGAGGTGTTCAGCATGGCAGGAGTGGTGAAACGAGCCGATGTGAAAGAGGATAATGATGGCAAGAGCCGTGGCATGGGAACCGTGACTTTCGAGCAGCCGCTGGAAGCTGTCCAGGCGATATGTATCCTTCCAGACTGAACACGAACGAACTCTTTTTATTATATTTTTTTATAAAAGAAACTTTACGGTTTTCTTGTTACACTTTCCTTAATGCTGGACTTCAGCCATGTTCAATGGCCAGATGCTGTTTGAGAGACAAATGCATGTTAAAATGGTGAGTTGTTTTTGTTATAATCTAACTCCAGTTCTGGAAAAGTTGAAATGAAAAACTAACAGCACCTCATCATGTGGTCTTACAGGATGAGAAGTCTCTCCCCCCTGATGATTTTCGTCAAATTGAAAAATCCTCTCAGTTGCCACGTGAGTCAAATCTTAATACCTGTATTGATCTTATCGACAAAGTAGCATGTTAATGTCGTTTTGTTTGACATTATTACATTATTTGTTGGGGTTCTATTTGCTAAAAGCACCTAGAAATGACTTGTATGTGGTGCTATACGTATGTGAAGTCGACAGGAAAAAACATTCTAAAAATAGATTTTAAATGTTCTGAAATTCAAGACTCAACTAAACCTAAAGACTTGAACTTTTCGTCAGACTTAACAAGAGGGCACATGGCTGAATAGTTACCATCTGCTCTACCCGATGGCAGTGTCAGTGTAGCTTCGGTGTTAAGTATTCTGCAAGCAGTTCTTCTATTCCCGAGCATTGGTGCATTGCAGATGCAGTAAAGGGTCATTTCTAGATATCCCCAAATTCCAATTGATTTTTTATTAAACTTTAGTAACCCGAATTCTTGATGTTATTAACCCCCAAAAAATCCACTGCGTGTGTTAGAAACACCTGTGCTGTGAAGTTGAATTTATTTTTTTTGTGTAGGTGGTCTGGGTGGTATCGGTATGGGTCTTGGACCTGGCGGCCAGCCTATAAATGCAAACCGTCTGAGCAGTGGAGGCAGCAGCATGGGCGCCATGGGACCCGGAGGTCGGTAACCCTTCAAATATGTTCAGCAAGTTTAGGGCTTAACATCCTCGCACAATGCTATCCACAGCACTTTATGCACTGTGCTTATTTCTTTTGCTCTTTCTCCTTTCTTTCTTTCTTTCTTTCTTTCTTTCTTTTTCTTTCTCTCCTATTTCTCATTTTTTCTCTCACAATTCATGAAAGTCTTTATTGTTTACATAACTGAAAAGGAGCACAAAGAAGATATATCTTCTTGTGAGTGGACTTGGTGACAGTATCGATTGAAGCTTCTATTTTTGAATCAAGGTTGTCTCTCGTTCTCTCTTCTGTCCCAGGAATGGACGTTTCAACTTTTGGTGGAATGAACAGGCTCGCAGGAGGTGAGATTTTTCCTCTTAAGTATTGTCTGTACAGGAGCATTGCTTGAGGAGGCGGTGTTGATGAACCTCTGCTGCTTGTGACGATAGGGATGAGTGGTGGCGGGGGCTTTGGAGGAATGGAGAGCATGGGCAACATGGGAGGCTTTGGAGGGAGAGACATGGCCCCGGTTAGCAGAATGGGAGGTAGTTTGAATGTTTTCGCTAACAAAGCCGAGGTTTAAGTGTAAACATTACACCTTAATATCTGCTATTGGCTGCTGTCTAAGGTTGTTTTTTTTTTTTTTTTTTTGTTTGTTTTTCCTTGTGTTGAGATATGTTTCGGTCAGGAATGGGCGGAATGGACCGTGATTTTGGCCCCAGTGACCTTGGCATGAATCGAGGATTTGGGGACTCTTTTAGAGGAATGGGTGAGTGATGCATGCTGATACCCAGAATTCCTCTGGAGAGTTAGTGAGTTTTCATTGCACATAACTTTTTGAGTTCTATTTGGGCTTTGCTCTTTTGTTTGACATTATTACATTGTGATTTAAAGGTCACACATTATGCCCTTTTTTTCCAACAGCCATTGCAGCCCTGGATGTCTTCCTGAAATGTTAGTAACATACTTTGTGCCCCAACACCAAAGGATAAATCTTAATAGCATCATTTTCACCCCGACATATCAGACTCTTTAGGTTGACTCGTGCATGTCTTCTCCAATGCACACCTGCAAACTGCTTGCCACACCCTCCTCCGTCCCGATGCAAGGAAAGCATTGTCAAATGGCAATCAGCATGTTTCTGTGAAAGAGACTGCAGACCACAAACAACGATGCAGTACACGAGTCAAACCCAGTTGCAGAACTAAGAGGTCGTCCTACATTGTCATAACAAAGCTGCTGTGTGCAAACATGCTGGTAACAGGCTGAAGTCACATTTAAAGACACATGTGGGACTTCCCAGCTCAAAACTGCATTTTTCCCCCCTCTCCAGACGTGTTATTTGCAGTACAAAGGCTGAAGATGGAAACACAGAACTTTTACTTCTGGTTTGTGGTTTGAGATACTCCGGAGGGGGTGTGTAATGCAAGTAGTCTCGACTATTATGCAACAGCCGGGTAGTTCTCTGAACGGTGTCAATTTCTTCTCCGGCAGCTCACAAAACTCTTGATTCTCTGATATAGACTCAAGACTAAGAGCCAGGACACAGGCCAAATCTAATATACATCCCTACAGACGTGACTATTCCATAGTGGGCCCTTAAATCTAATCCCCATCAACTTGCTGTGTCTCCTGTAGGTGGAACTTTCGGAGGTGGCATGAGCAGCGGTGGCATGGGCCACCTGGCGACTGGATTAGGTACAACAAACATTCAGTTCACATACTCTCTGATCATTCATAGGCTTTGTGTTTTCCCCCCAAAATATTATTTTTAAGAGTCAACAAATGTTTTTTTATATATGTAAGATGTATCAACGACTTATTGCCTTTTGACGAGCACAATTTATTTCGATGTTTGTGGCAGGAGAGTGTTGGACAAAATGTGCAGCGAGTGGGTCAGTTCATGTTTCCATATGCTTTAACCTTCACTATCTTGCAGTTGTTTTGTTTTTACGTAGTTTTCGACAAGCAAATGTCACCTCTTGTCTGATTGGACCGCTGTTTGCAATAGGATGGGTATCAAGCCAAGTTGACATGCCTTAACTGTATTTCGGGAGTTCTGGCTATGAGAAAACATTCTGCAATGACAGTGACGGGACAGAAACACTGGGTGTACAATCATGAGTAATACAGGTATTTGTGAGTTACAACTACATGTTCCTACATTTGAATGGTTTTATACACTCCTTTATTGTTGTGACAGCTCGGTTATTCCTCATAGTGATGAATGTACCAACATGCAGACAGTCGGCGAGCTCGTGGACGAGACATCAGCTGAGTAGTTCTGACAAATGACATGAATAATGTGACTAAAGATAAAACTCTCAGGACTCTTCGTCATGCAACGTTTATAGAGACGACTCATACATTTAATATCAACTGAGGGTGCAGTTTGATGGTTTTAAGCTCGAGCTCCATTCGCACTGATGTTTTTACTGACTGTCAAAATAGACCGAATAAATCCAATCTCTGGCAGAAGATGAACTTGTACTAATAACGGCCAAGTTCAGTGTTGGCAGGCTGCCACATTTCCTATTGACTACTGGGCAGTCAAATTGACTTTTTTTTCTTTTCTTTTTTTTTTTGTTGGTGAGGTGGTCATTGAAGCTACGGTCAGGAGACACAACAGCATCATCACACTGCATGTCTGCATTTTTGCAGTCCTATCATTTATCAGTTGTAATTTCGCGGTGACCATTATAGCCCGAAGTAGGAATATTTGTCCATGTTGGTTTGTTCTCTCTTCTGTAATTACTGTAATTGAAACACATTTATTTAAAGACAAATGCTGTTTGTTCTGTTTGAAATTCTTAGGTTAACAATACTTATGTATCATACTGTCAGCAAAAGACTGAATTGTGCATTTATGCTCTGCATGTCAACCTGTTTAGCCGTTAAAACGGAGTTGATTGCTTCGTACCTGGTGCTCACAGGGCAGAAGTCGGATGCACAAGAACCAAGGAAAGCCTATTATTTGCAGATTTAGTTTGTACCATCCAGACCTCTGAAATGGTTTCAATTGCACACTTTCTCAATGCAATTTCATTGCACTGGTTTGTTGTTTTTCCTGCCTCCTTGCAAGCACTCTAGTGATTTTCGTGTGACATTTTCTTGTGATTTGTTGACACCATTTATGTGAACAAGGGTGTCTTTAGCAGAATTAATTGTTTACGCACACAAATGAGGGGAGAGGTTTTTACATTTACACAAGTAAGGATTATTTTACGAGTTTGTTTGGTGGCACAGGCTACATATTCGCACAGCTGTGAACGTCCTGTAACAATTGGAAAGTGGCATTTTACCCATAAGCATACAAAGCTCATTATATTTGACTATCTCTTTGGTCATTGCAGGTGGTGGGATGGGCAATATGTCCATGGACCGAATGGGCTCCAACTTTGACCGTCTGGGGATGTCGGGGATGGACATGAGCCGTGGTTTCGGAGGGTTTGGAGGCGGTGGCGGCGGCGGCGGTGGGGGGATGGGTGGGATGTCTGACAGGTCCAAAGGAGGCTGCGTCATATTTGTGCGAAATGTAAGTGTGGAGAAACAACTTTGTTGAGTTACCAGGCCTTTATTTCTAGAAATTATTTTTGGGGTTTTAGTTTGACACTCACGTTTCAACATATAAAATGTTGACCTTTTGTGTTGCAGCTGTCCTACGATCTGACCTGGCAAAAGCTGAAAGAGAAGTTCAGCCATTGTGGTATGTCTTCTAAATAGTGTTCATTTGATCACATTTTATTTCTACTATGCCATCTGACAAACACTTTTACAGAGGGAAATCAGATAATTCCTCAATGGCCAGCATAGACAAAACTCTGTTAGATTGAACCCTTCCTCAAAACCAGGAAGGAGAAAAGTACAGAATCACCCTGTATGATTGAACACTTCATTAGTGCTCCCAGGGAACTGCAGACCATCATGATCGTCATTGTTGGATTTAATAGCCATGATTAAATGTTTTTTTTTCCCCACGTCGTCCGCTACAGGTCAGGTGATGTATGCAGAAATCAAGATGGAGAACGGGAGGTCAAAGGGATGCGGCACGGTGAGGTTCGACACTGCGGAGAGCGCCGAGAAGGCCTGCAGGATGATGAACGGAACCAAAATCAACGGCCGAGAGGTGGACGTCCGCATCGACCGCAACGCTTAAAAGTTTTTTGTAGAAGTTGAGCTAACACACTTACACATTCAGCCCCTTTACCAATGATCTTTTGTTTTGTTTTAAAAACACACATTCTTCATATCTCCATGTGCCCTTGGTTACCCATTTCTTTGTTTTTCTTTTTTTTTGTCGATCCATAAACTACGTAGCTATTTTATCCTTGTTTTGTAAACCCTTTTTAATTTGTCGGGCAGTGTATTTGAATAAACTTTTTAATTTTTAAAGGTGTTTGTCTTTTATCCTTTAAGATCTGTTGCTGTGTAAACGGGTCACTGACATGTTGACCTGCTGTTGGGAGTGTTGACGTTCCATTATAGTCACAAAGACAGATGTGACTAAAAAGTTGACATTTTCAGTAGCCCGTGATGTACGTCACACACCCTGCTGCAAATTGCTTTTTTTTTTTGTTTGTTTTTTCTAGAGTTCTAGTCAACTGAAACTGCTTTTTCATGGTAAGTAGAACCTAGAGTGTTTTTGGCATGATTTGGCACTGATCAAGAGCTAAATGAACAAGTACACAGATAAAACATTAAAAACTAATGTAAACCTACCAACTCTGCTGTGCTTATCCTAGGAAGTTCATACTTAAGTGCAGGGTCACCTTTCGATTATGTAGCCATCCTCTCAGGTGTTGGTCAGGGTCTAAAGTCCACACTACCTTCACTAACTTGTAAACACACCTGAATAAATGTTATAGTATTTGAGGTGACGATAGTCGAGCGGAAAGTTTCCATTTTGAGCATTTATGGCTCTTTCCGCCATTCCTCTCGACTCGTAAAACCTTATCAGATGTGAAGACGCTTCTGTCCTTTTCGTTTGTATTGAACCTGCCGACCCATTTAAATGAAGGACAAGGCCACAATACTTGTATTGACACCTTTTTATTTCTGGGCAGGATTCATCTGAACTCTGAAGTGACTCCTGTGCTCTCAGGTGTCTCTTCAGAAGATTGTGTGATAAGTCTGCTGTGGATCACACAGGGCAATGATCTTTGGCACTTGTCCAACTTTGGTGAAAAGTTTTACTTCATCATCCTTTTACCTGAGACCACATGTCTTCTGTGGCATAATGCCCTAAAGCATGTGAGAGGGGCCTTTTCTTCTTGCCTCGACATCATTAGCCTGTGAAGGCTTAACATTTTTGTTGCGCACTTGAACCGTTATTCTCAGAAAGTATGGCTCCGGTCTAGCAAAGGTCAGACCTCAGTCGCTGCACAGTCTTATAGGATTATTCCCAATAATCCCCAGCTCGTACAGGATGGACAGAGTCGCGAAGAGGATGTAGCAGAAGAGACAAACGAGTCCCAGCTTCCAGTCCAGCCTCCAGCCGTTGATGTGCACGGCTACGAACAGAAAGACTACTGACAGGAGGAGTGTTGCGGAAATAAACACCAGCCCAGTGCTGTTGACCTCTACGGGGTTGTTGGTGTCCACAAAGGCAGTCTTGATGAACCACGGCAGCCCCAGGCACAGCATGTCAAAAACATTGGAGCCCACGATGTTGGACATGGCCATGTCAGCTTTTCCTGTTGGGGGGGGGGGGGCAGGTTTAAGGATTAGATTTAAACAGGTGAATAAGTTGAGTAAACTGGTAAGTTGCCATCTAAATGCATTGAAACAACAAAGCTCAGTGGCTAATAGGAGTGGGAGACTTATGTTTTGGGCAGCTGCCATAGTTGGGAGTTATTTATGAAAGTAATTCCAGTAATCACACCAAATAAGTATTAAGTTTAAAATAGTTTTGTTTTTACACAACATCAAGAAAGGAATTTTGCAAAGTGTAGGTCATGAATAATGTGTTAATGTCACCTTCTCTGGCCACCATCACACTGGCCACGGTGTCGGGTATACTGGTCCCAGCAGCCAGCAGAGTCAGCCCCATCACTGTGTCCGGGATGCCAAGAGTCTCACCTGTGTGAATATCAATCCAAAATTACATTTACCTCACTGAAACTGTGAGGACAACAGGCGAGACCCTGGAAACGGTTAATAGTGCATCCCAAGGAGCAAAGTTTAAAAAACAAAAAGACACCCAGCAGAGCTGTGCTGTCCCCACAGAAATGTTCAACAATTTAAAACAAAACTCACAATATCTTACCCTAAGATATGAATATACACTATTCCTAACAATTACTGTTATTATCCAGAACATTCGTTCCTTCCTTAAGGTGAAAGCTCTTAAATGGGGGTGGGGGTATTTAAGTGCTATGGGGGTTTTCTTTTTGGCCAAAAACATACAGTAGGGTAAAATATTGAAATGGAAAACGGGCAGACTGGCAAACAACTGCACATATAAAGTAGACATCATGCATTTTCTTTTTTAAGTTAATATATCTAGAGATTCACCGACTAGCAACTTAGCCAATTAACTTCAAACATGTTTTTGGACTTTGAGACGAAATCTATATACAATTCATGCATGCTCACGGAGAACATGAAAATTGGATATAAAAAGGCCCCCAGCCAAGACTTGAGATATTCTTATGCACTTATTGTGTTAATAAAATGTGCCTCTAGCTGCTTAACATATTTAACCTTTAAAATACCAGTCCACATTGAATGAAACACTGTTTTCCTCAACTGCTGTTAAAGGCAGTATACGTAGGATGTGACTCCTATTTTTTGTTCATATAACGTTTATGGAAAGAAAGGTGCTTCCTGACAAGGTTATCTGCTGTGCAACAAATTCAAAAACGAAATAAAAGTAACTTTATTTCAGTGTAATTTTGTGGGAGCAGAAGGAGTCCGCACGTGTTGCAGACTGCTGTGTTCCTTACAAAGAAGAGCCACAGGGAAAACATTTTACATCACATATACTATCTTGCATCTTCACAAGATGAACTTCTCCTTTCATGTGAGCCTATGTGACAACCTGGATAATGATCTCTTTATGCTCCAGCAGACCTCCCACTGTCACATGGTGAAGGTGCCCTTTCAGCCTCACCGTCGGTCAGCTGTGTCGATTGTCGACAGAGACTGACGCTGCTCCTGGACCCGTGTTGGGCTTTGTACGTGCACCCAGCCCTCACATGACTGTGTTCCCTCGGGGGTGAAGCTGACTGTAATCCTGCTGTGGCTCTCGAGGCACACGGCCCACTGGAGCTACAATGACCCCCCCCCCCCCCCCCCCCCCCCCCCCCCCATTTCTCAAGTTTGCAGCACAATGGCATCTCAGGAATTAGCCAGCAGA
Organism: Lipophrys pholis; assembly: GCF_963383615.2. NCBI lineage: Eukaryota > Metazoa > Chordata > Actinopteri > Blenniiformes > Blenniidae > Lipophrys > Lipophrys pholis. The sequence goes on from NC_137636.1 coordinate 6,916,671, forward strand.
CCGACATGTGATTCTGCTCTGCAAATCAGACGTTGTTTCTCACAAGTTTTAAGCACTTGTGATCCGAGACTCATTCACTCCTGCAGCTACAACTGAAACCCCAGCAAACGTAACCAACTCACACGAGCTCGTAGAGCGGGTTAAATCTTACCGACAACAGTGACCATCCACACCAACACGTAGGTGAAAGCTGAGATCCAGACAGCTGACATGATGAAGGTTATCACGAACCACTGCTTCCAGAACCTTCTCCTGCAGTCGGGGATGGTCAGGAAGAGCAGAACGATGGCGGGCAGAGACAAAACCCAGAGGATCCGTTTCAGGTCGCTCTCCGGCACCGAAAACACACTCTTATGTTCTGCGGAGATGCAGGAGGACATGTGCCCGTCAGCACAAGGTCCCAGAGTCTTCAAAGAGGACACATCATGGTGAAACCGGTTGTCCTTTACCTTCAGGAATCTCATTGAGGCCGTGCAGGCTGAGGGACAGGTGAGAGTACCCGGAGTCATCCTGGAAGATACCGCTGTCTGTCCGAGAACGGCTGTGGATTCTCAAGCTCGTGTCATCGTTCCAGCCCATCAGAGGCTGCGTCTCGACCTTCTCACCAGAGCCCGAGCCCAGACAGGTGCAGCAGGGGCTCAGCTTCCTCAGGACAAACTCACTGATGCGAAGGTCGAAACACAGAACCACAATGTAGACGCCGTAGACCAGCAGCAGACTGGCAGCGTCATACCTGCCCAAAACACACACAGTGTCAGCTTAACCTTGGAGGGAGATGGAAGGGTCAGATACTCCTCTGCTTGCACGATACCGTGGCTGACTTGGGCATTTGCAACAACCTGAGGTGTCATCAGGTTATGTGAGTTATAAAACAATCCTTTTTGCAAAATCCCAATATGTCGAAAATGTTTGAAAGAAATAACTGCAATGCCAACATTATGCTATTTTTATTTAGATTTACTGCAGCAAAACAGTAAAATGTGCAGCTTGTTGATTGCTTTTATATTTTCTTGGAATTGACAAATATATTTCACTTCACGCTTCATTTGACGAATCTGCTGAACGATCTGCTGCCTCACAATACCGTTGACAGATCTTGTGAACCATCAGAATGATTTCACAAATTCACCCTGACTGCATAAACTTGATTTCTTTCATTTATAAGCATTTTATTGAGTGCTAATATACTGATTTGCTAGCAATGAGACGACTAGCTTTTATTACAGCGTCACGATGGTTCAACTCGCGTCTTTGCTCTGACTAAAATACCATGATACCCAATGAGTAAATTAGAAGCCATTGTTACTCCTCAATAATACTTTTCACACTTTGCAAGGTCATCCTGATGGGCAACTGTCTGGTCTGATCAACATAGTTTTAATTTTGTGTTTAAAGTGTGCCTGCACAGATGCTTTATTATGAACCTGTCAAGTCAGCAAAGTTCACTAAAGCTGTGATATTAATCACTCCTCCTTCCCAAAAGAGGGCCAATGTGCATCAATCAATCAACCAATGGATATAGTGTGATGAAAATCCTATATAACATTTAAGGTGTTTACATTTACTTTTTCTTTTTTCTTTTTGTGTTCATAGTGTGTGTTCATATACTTATTTTTCTTTTTATGTTTTTGTTGCTTTGACCTTCTTTTTTTATTTTATTTTACCAGTTCTGACAGTACAGACTGTATATCACTGAACTATCAAAACCATAAATGTCACTGAGTCACGACACTGGAGCGCACTGCTGTTTTGTGATGTATTTTTTTGATTTGTTGTTCTCTGTGTCATAAGGTGCAATAAAGCGCTTTTATAATCAGCACACATGTAAGCAGTGTACAGTCTGAAGATCAAATAGCCATATAATCACACAAACACTCACCAGTAGACTTTGTTATCGGAAATGATGCCAATAACAGCAGCTACGCTGATGCCATATGCCAGGCAGTCCCTGAACAGCGGCCAGCAAGAGAGACGCCCCGCCTGAGAGAACAAACAAAAAGAGTTGCTTCACACGGCACTGTGATTCTTCCACTTCGACTCGGCAACGCTGCTGCTCTCTCACGCAGGCAGTGAGTAGTTCAGCAACCTTGTAAAACATTGTGAGTGTGTGTTTGTGACAGAGCGTACCATGGAGGCCAGGAGTCCACAGGCAGCACAGATTCCTAACAGGTTGTAGACAGCTGAGCCCACGATGGTGCTCACCCCGATGTCCCCCTTGGTGACAAACACACCTGACACATAACACACAGGAGCAGCACATTAATGCCCCGAAGACAACGACAACACGGAGGTATTAATTAAAAACAAGCTGCAAAGGAAGTGCAGACGGTGAAAATGTACTAATTAAAGACCACTATTCCCTCGCTGGTCACATATGGTGGGACAGTCGCAGACTGCTGAGCTGGGAAGCAACATGGTGACAATGACATCTTTACTTATTTGTGATTACCCAGAAAAGCTGTGACAAGTTCAGGAGCAGAGCTGCCAGCTGCCATAAACGTGGCTCCAGCAACATCCTGAGACAGTCCCAGACCTGAAAGAGGAACAAGAGACTATTTGAGGTCTGTGATTATCCACAAGAATAAGTTACAGTACCAATTATCGCATACAAATAATTTCATTAACAGAATGACAGGGATTTTTATTTAATCTGGCAAAAAAGTACATTTTTGTTGTTTCTATTTCCCAAAGTAAATACAGTTTCCTGTTGGACTGACAACTTCACGAGGCAAAACATCTTAAGTCCTCAACTGTCAAACTTGTGGTCGCCATTTAAACAATTGACAAATGCTTGATTTTTTTTTTTAAGTTGTACACTAACCACAATACATTTCTTGAATGCATTAAAACACCATACATAGACCCCCCCAAGCTTTTCTTTTTAGACAAAAAAAAGAAGTGATTTTGATTTTGTTTGCAATCCGATTGTGTCATTTGCTTTTGGTAACATAGTCAGCAAGTTGTCCAACTTTACTATTTTAGCCTTGCAATACATGTTTGCACCACAAGATGGCGTTTTGAGCAACTAAAAAACGCAGCAGGAGAAATAAGTAAAATAACAATGGCTGCTGGTCTTAGCTGCCACACAGTGGAGTTGATTATGTGTTGCACATGTGCAAAGGAACTATTTTTCTAGAACAGTGATGCACATGCGCAATGGCAGCGTTTCAGAAAAGTCGCGTTTTCCGGCATCTACACTGAGCCGGAGTTGGTTGTACCTTAGAAGCCATTTTCAACTAGTTGCGTTATCAGTGACTTTTCACTTGAAAACGTGTAAATGGGGCCTCAAAGAAGAGCTAAAACTCTGAAAGCCCGGTAAAGGACAGACTGGTGCCAAAGTTACTCACCGCTGGCACCCAATGCTCAAAAGAGGCATGATTCAAATCTGACTGTCCCCCTTTAAACTTGTAAACTGGTTAAGTTACCATGAAGCTCCTGAACATAAACCAAGTTAAGGTTTAGATTTACTCCATAATTTATCATCAGCCTAAGGTTAAAGACCTCCTGCAGTGATACACACTTTTATCCAGGCAGAAATTACACACAGACAGGCCCACACAAGAGCAATTTCATGCAACTTACGTTCACTGATGACTTCCAAGGATGGGAGAAAGTAATCGTCGCAGACTATTGCGACTGCCAACAGCATGTAGAAAATAATCATAAAATAAATGACGAGCCCTCCGTCCTTCCTCTCCTGCACCGTGAAGAAACCTTCAGGGAACTCAGAGGACTGTGGAGGGATGCACTCAGTCTCATTCTCTGCAACACACACAGAGCCAGTTTTACACGCAGTTTTCATGCCTATAAAATGTGAAGATTAGTCGAACAAACACTGTCACAGCTGCCGAGCCACAATCGATCACTCGCACTATGTAAACCATGAAGAGCCATGACATCCAGATTTAAACAGATCACTCCACAAAGATCTTTAGAAATAATGAAGCAGATTTCTAAAAAAAAAACAACCTAATTACAATCGGTCCATTCATACGTACTTATTTGTTTTTCCCCCACACATACTTACCCAGAGCCCGGCGCACCCTCACTGGGCGGCTTTCCTGAGAGGATTCTGCTGTAAACGACACAAAATGGACTGTGCCATATAAAAATATAACAAATCCAAGAAAGTAAGGTATAAAATCTTTTCTCTTCTTTTTCTGAATAGCTTCAATCTTACTCATGATTATTTAAGATGTAAACAATAACAAAAAAAAAAAAAAAAAAAGATTAATTTAAAGATCTCATATGTCTTTCTACTTCAACAAGCTTGAACTGGGACTGCAGTGTAAGTACTGCATCTAACACTACAGCTACCCACACAGCACAGAGAGATTATTGGGGGGAGAAAACATCTTTTAAGGTCCACCAGGAGTCGGGGGATCACGAGTTGCGAGTCATTCCAGCCGACTTGAGCAGGCTCCAGCCTGAGGCGCATCAGGGGTGCAATTCAAAACACACTCACATTATCAGAGAGGGAGCCCATGACAGCCTGAGGCTCTGCAGGCTTTTAATACTCAACAGTTGCTTGATGGCATCATAATCTGGAGGTTCATAGCCGTAATAATCTGTGGTGGAGGCTTGGCATTACAAACACTAACTTCACTCTTGGGAATGAGTATTTTAGCCTAATTTTTGGCCACTTTCATGAGTTTTGTGAGTAAAAAGTCACTACTATATAATTATAATTCAACTTTTGATGAGAATTTGTCTAGTGTGTTCATACCTTTAATAGGGGAAAAAAAACATTCTTCATAAAATTTTGAAATCACAGTGTAATTTCATAAACCGCATTGACTGCGTATTAGAGAAATGTGACTTTTTATGGTTAAATTAGATGTATTAAATTGACAATGCAAATAAATTGTTTAAAAATCACTCATACTTTGCGTAGTTTATGTTTTGACAAAAAGTATTTTGTACTTTCAACAGAAGATTTACATATATCTGAATGTGCATTGTAACAGTTGTACATGAATACATGTTTTAACTGCTCTTTCCTTCTTCTGATAGTAATCCACTCTCATATCTATACTGCATAAGTCCAGGGCAATATTCCCATCAGTAATATCGGTGAATTCAGATAAAAATACATTGATTTATTTCGATGTCGCTTCACGCCATCGTGATGGTTTTATATTTCCAGGAAGGTATTTAAAGGGGTGTGTGCAATTGTGGAGAAGGCTGATAAATTATCAAGAGCGCCGTTTGAGTCACCACAACTAATTCAGGAGTGACTTTATGTTACTTACATAGCCTTTTTATTATGGACAACAAGTACCCACAGACAGTCGCAGAGTATAAGTGGTGAAAATGTTTATATTTTCACAAATCAAAACGACTACTTCTGAAAATGACTACAATCTCAACATAAAGCCAAATTTAATCATGTCTTCTGGTGCAAATTACAGTGAAATGTAAAACAAACCTGTTGCATCATGCATGTTTTTACAAACTCACCCTGATCGTAAAGCTGACCAGCTTTCAGGGCAGCATCACATTTATCTCAGCTCGGGCCTCGGTGTTTATTTGTGTTCACTACGCTTAAGAAATATTTACAAAAATTCCTGTTTTCTATGACATTTTCACAATTTCCTTGGTGGTTTTGTGGGCCGGATTGGAGCCTCTTGTGGGCCGGTTTTGGGCAACTGGCCTCATGTTTGACACCCCTGTTCTAGACTGAGACAGCACTTTGTTGTTTTTCTTTTTTTTTTCCTGTTACTGTTCAAACCTTTTTAATGTATGAAGACTAAATATGCCGTATTTTTTCTGTAATTTCTCTGTACTTTCCATACAATTAAAAAATAATCTGTTAAATGAAAGGTAATTTTTCTCCTCAATATGCTTTTATTTACAAATGAATAACGAAGGAGATCCAAACATAACTCCAGAAACACCAGTTTACAGGATGGGGTGATTTCAGGATGTAAATAAATTCCTGGTTCAAATTTCCAGTCAAGAGACTTTTCTGCTGAGCTCAGTGAAATCTCTTAGCTTGAAACATGGTTAAAAAAAATAAATGAATTTAAAAAATCCTATGGTAGACATAATTAATTTCAAGGGGGTGACAAGGGTCTCTTCTTTCACCCCTCGGTGGGTATCAGACTTGTTGGGACATGCCCCAAGCTTCCCCCCTCAGCCTGCCTGCCTGCCTGCGTGCAGGGAGTCTGTCCACAGTCACCACTCCATCCACCCTCATGAAATGACTGTTTCCAGACGAGCAGACAAAGATGGTGAGTTTCCTTTTCTATCATATTTATTCACCCATTCCTTGAACTCTGAGCTGTTGTAGAACTGCAAAAACAGCTTTCACAAATAACTCCTGAATACTTGGTATGTTCCTGGTAAAAACCAAACCTTTAGCCTCCACAGGCCCTGCGAGGACGCACATGACATGCATGTTATTGTACTAGATGATGACTTGAAGTCATAATATAACAGTTTGTTTTATGTTTAACCGCCACTGTAACGCCACTCATTCAACAGTGAGTTGGTGGCGCCCCTGTGTGGCACTTACTGCTCCTATATTGTGATGGCGGCATTGTGGCTTGTAACTCGCTTCCATAGGATACTTGTACTTTCACGAGTATTTTTCCATATCTGTAACTTATTCATGGTTGGATACATTTGACACGAATTTCATTTTAAATTCATGAGTTCTTGTCGGATTCTTGTCGCCAATAGTTTCATGTTTGCTTCTTTGTCTTTGAAATCCTTTAGTAAAGCTTATTTTCTTCCCCTTTAAATGCTGTAGGACACATGCATTTGTGGGATGAGCAGCAGAGCTGAACGTGGGTTGAAACATACATTTCCTCACTTTTTGTGGGTTGTAGTAGATTACAAAACTAATTGCCATCAGATTATTTTTGTGAACTTTGATGTTTGTCTGACATCACATGTGTTTTTAATGTAGATATTTCCCGCAGGTACAGGGAATCTGCATTTAACACTAAATTAAATGTGGTTAAAAAAAAGTATCGCATACTTGAAGTAGTTTTATGAAATAGTATTTTGTACTTGTGCTTGAGAGTTTTCTTGAAACTGTGATTTTACTTGCAATTGGGTACAATTTTGGCAGAATAACGATACTTGTTCTTTCACCTGTTATCGAGCTCAATAAGGAACAATTTATCAAACACCGATATAATGTGTAAGATTCCTAAATTGTTTGTTAGTCTTTAATATTCCAGTGTCCATTAAGTGCCAGGTATCACATTAGTATGATTATTTTTTAATTTTATAATATATGTTACTTTAACTAGACTTTACCAATCTTGGAAAAACAAAATACAATAAATGCAAATATTAGAACATTTCCTAGAAATGAGATGCTGTCTCTCGTTTGTCCGTTTGTTCCCCAATGGAATTTATAAAAGAGGAAAATCTTTTAGTTAACATGTGAATGTGGAAATAACTGAAACCAATTATTGTAATGATCATGAGGCGAATAATTCAATTATGTTACATAAACATAAATTTGTAGTTGGGATTGTTGTAATTTGTTGAAATCTAAATGTCGAGTTTAAACTGCATATATTCTGGTTCAGACCAGTTTCTTTTGGTTGCAAACTTTGGTTCAAAATAATGTAATCCATTCATTTATGCATGATATCAATGTCAATACTTTGCATCTGCATTCATTGTGGTTACAGGTTTTAGTAAACATGTGAATACTTCCTCAGTTGTACTTAACTGGGGTAAAACTGAGCTACCAACTTGCACTTTAATCTTGCTTTATCATCACCTTTTATTGTGGAGTGTTTACCTCATGCTACACCTGTTAATGCACCAGCGTGAACAGACACTAACTACCCAGTAGATGTCAGTATTATAGCAACATATAATACTTCAAATTATGACAGCTAATTTCACACCACTGTAGAGCAATGACATTTCTTTTTTATTGGATGAAAAAACGGGATTTCTCAACTTGCCCTCTGGCTTCTGATTGTGCTTCACTTTGTGCAGGTGATTAGTTCAGGAATTTAGGGGTGGAAGGAGCACCATTGTTCACGTTATCAAGGGCTGTGAGCTGCAGGTGCACTGAGAATGCATACCATACTCCCTCTTATTTCCACATTTTTGAAATACATTATTGAATAGCAAATCCCCCGGAGACCTGCTGCTTTACACAGAAAGAAGGTAAAACAGCAGCTTGGCAAGAAACCTCTTCAATTCGTAGTCATTGGAAACCTCTGTGTCTGGTAATATGTGTGCTTTCACTGGTGTGTAAGAAGATACAATGAAACCTGACAATACCCTTTTCCCTTCTCAGTTAACCTGGTATTTCAGCCCCGTAGAATGAAGTGCTTTAAGTGTCTCTAGTTATCCGGACAAAAGGAAAACCTTGATTGTTGAAGGCAAATCTCTTGTGGTTTACTCAGTGTGTCTCTTTATGTGTGCACATTTGTGATGCTGTGCAGTAAACGACGATAGTATTTGTCTTCAGAGAGAAAAACTGGTTAGTTCACTCTACACAACACAGTGACGTTGCTTTTAGAAAATGAGGAAGGAAACGAGTCAAACTGGAATGGCTGGTTGAGTCGCAACTCATCATTACACAAGGAAACGTCAGCAGCTTTTCTCAGAGCAGCTGTATCTCAGCCATAATATTCTCCCTATCATTTCCTTATCAAGGCTTGCCTTCTCGAAAGCTGTTCCTTGGTACACGAAAGAGGACAGGGCTGTGTTCTCTTCAACTTGTTGAAAAGCGGCACCCTGCCCTCAGTGAGGAGTGCTCAGTGTTCAAGGTTCAGGGAGATAACGAGAGGTGAGTGGCTGACGCAGAACTCGTGTTGTGTTACCAACGCCTCAGATCATATTACTGAAGACGGCAGGTTGGGTGAAACCATAGCTGGATCCACATCGCCTCGGCTCACACACACCAGGAACTGGAACTAACAGAGGAATTTTAAAGGAGCTGAAAACAGAACGCAACAAGAGGCTTTCCTGTGGTTCCTGTTGTTTTAAGGAGAGCGTTGCCATGGGTGAGAAGAGACACTACCTGCCGCTTTTGCTGTGTTTGTCGGGGCTTGTTCACAGTTCAGCTGCCATTCTGTTTTGGTCGGCCGTGGTGGAAACAGATTACGTTAAAAACAACAACGAGACTGTGAACAAATTATGTGAGTGTGGGGTGTTTGGTCGCAACTCTCCCGTGCTCAGAGCCTCAGGGATCGTTACACTTCCTAAGGGGGACCCGAAGGGCTGCGGCCCAGATGATGTTTACAACCGCAACTTCAGCTTTCCACCTTGGATAGCCCTGGTCAAAAGGGGCAACTGCACCTTCAGCGACAAGATCAACGCTGCCAAACGTCAAGGAGCAGCCGGCGTGGTTGTGTACAATGTGGATGGCAGTGGCAACAGCACAACTCACATGGCACACTCCGACGCAAATGGTATTGTGGCTATCATGATTGGCAACTTTCAGGGCATGGAGATCTTCAGGCTGGTGAAGAACGGGACTGAAGTTAAGATGGTTGTCGATGTGGGCAGCCCGCATGGCGACTATATGGACACATACTGGCTCTACATTCTCTCCATCGCCTTCTTCATCGTGACAGCGGCCGCCATCGCCTACTTTGGGTTTATATCCGCGAACCGCCTCTACAGAATGAACAGAGAAAGACGCCAAGAGAAGAGACTGAAATCCGAGGCAAAGAAGGCGATTGGTCGCCTACCGCTACGCACACTCAAAAGAAGTGACGAGGAAACTACTTCCGATACCGATATGTGTGCCGTGTGCATTGAATCCTACAAGGCGGGCGATGTGGTGACAGTGCTGACATGTAACCACATCTTCCATAAGGACTGCATTGAACCGTGGCTGCTGGATAAGAGAACCTGCCCCATGTGTAAGTGCGACATCATGAAGGCCCTTGGGTTTGAAGAGGAGACGAAGGAGAGCATGCCCACTGAATCCCCACAAGAGGTCACTGTGGTCACAGTGACGGGAGGAGATGCCGTGTATGAAGTCCCGCTGACTGACCCAGCGAGCCTCAACGCCGAGAGTCAGCAGCATTACTATGACAACACAGTCTTCCAGGGAGACTCGGAGGCTGCGAGGGGATGAACAACAACAACGCAAACGGCAACGAACCAGGACGCTGTCAAATTCCCTGTTTGTAAAAGCTGTTTTCCCGTCGTACACGGAGCCTGCACTGTGGAATCATGTGATAATGTCAAAACGAGAGAAACAACACAGCAATACTTTGATGTGTAAATACAAGGATTTAAATTTCCTTTGGACCTTGAGTAATTACGTTGTATTTTCTTGTGTCTTTTTTTGGTTGAGGTGTGTAATTATTTGGCATCTTCATCACTGCAACTTTAGATCAGAGGTGTTTCTTCCTGGTCCTGATTGGGCCACAATCCCGCGTGTTTTTTAATGTCTCTGATTCCACACCATTTGATTAGGGCACATTCATTGACATCACACAAAAAGAGTGGTTCAATCACGACAAGGATGTGACATCTCTGATGGTTAGAATTGGCTCGTCGGAGTAATGCGACACCAGTGTCAAATTTCTGTGTGCATACACCACAGGAGCTCGACACACGTCGACAAGGAAGTATATGCAAATATTAGGACAGCGTTTGAATGTGGGCCTGAAAATAGGGGCCAAATTCCTTCCAGCATAAAGCTGAAGTTTGATGGTTCACGGGCTCTTAACGAAAACTGTGCCTTTCAGTGAAACTTTATTTTAATCCATATAATCTGAATAGATTCACCCATTTTTCCTTTGTTATTGTTTTCATCAGGTTGTCGGGCTGGATTTCTGAACACACCTTTATGAGCACACCCTTGGAAATGCAGCCTGACTCACATTGCACTAATATGTGTAAACAAAATCACCCGAGGGACTGAGTTTCATTAGAGGCTTGGTCCAAAACATGTTGGAATAAGACTTTTCACGTCACTTTATGATGTGTTGCTCACTTTTTGAGGAAGTTTAAGTTCACTGTGACATAGGAACAGGAAATCAGAGGCTTTGAGATGTTTATGCTCAGTGATGGTATCTTTATGTGTTCTGATTTTAGAAACAATAATATCAAGATTGGTCAGTTGATCATGAAACACTGATGATATTAAGGTAATATATATGTGTACAGTCTATTTTTTCTGAAGTGATTTCCACTGAGGGCAAATTGCTGTTGTTGAACAGGTCTTCCAGGCTTTGCCTTTGAATGATGTTAATTAGAGTTCATACATTCCCTGCAGTCTACCTCTGAACTATCACGTGGCTAGATTTAAGTCTATTTAAAAATTTTATTCTTCTAAGATGGAGTGTGTTTCTCTCAGTAAATCACGGAGCACCACAAGAAATGTGTGTGTGTTCTCTTTTTTTTACAGGTGGGAATATGCTGATTGCGGTACTTTCTCTACTTTTTCTGTACTGAATCATTTTCGCTGAGGTTTTTACAGATTCCAGGAGTCTTAAATTGTACTGTAAAATGTAATATCACTTCCTATATTAAATCACATTGATGCTTTTTAGAATGCAATAAATCCCTCAAAATGAGGCTAACTTTACAAAGCTGTATGCTGGTTTTGTATGAGTGTGAGAGGAGTGTGTATGCGAGTGTGAACATCCTGGTGGGGTTTTTCTACATTAGGCAGGCCGGTGTATATGTGATTAAGTAGCTTCTCACTTTCAGAGTAATGTCTCATTCTATGTGACTGTTGGACAGGAGTGAAAGTGTAATTACCTCTGCACAGGTGGGAGCCGATACACACATACCTTTGACTTGAGCTGGATAATCATCGTACCTTATAAGTGGAAGGGCCTGACCGAGCAGGCAGAGATATGCAGGCGTACCGAGGAGGAATGGAATTTTTTTTTTAAATTTTCCTTATTATCCTTTCCTTGTGTTTGAGAAGTCCATCCGCAGTAAAAATCCAGATTGAAAGTCACTTTCATTTGGGCTTGTGCATTTCTACCCGCGATAATATTGTTCCCTTGAGTCGGTGCCCACAGCCCCTTTTCAGGCCTGTGACCTTTTAATGTAGCCCCGAGCAGGAGGTCCTCAGATTGTTTCATTTTAGAAGCAGTTAAAAGGAAAAGTATACAATATGTGATGGAAAATAAAAATGTCTTTAAAGCTTCATATCACACATTGCATTGAATTATTAAATTTTTTTTAATTTCAATACAAATACTGTGCTTTTGTTCTTCATATAAGCATGATTAGTAATCAGTTTTTTTTTCTGGTGTCTTCTTTATTTATTTTTTTGAAAAAGTATAATTTTAACACATAACTATTTAATTTAAGGGCAGTAAAACCAAACACTGACCAATTTATCACAGTATGATTAGCTGGAAGATTTTAATGTCTGCATATGTGTGAGAATAATCACGGTGTGTGAGATATCTCGGCGCAGGGAGATGAGGGTGAAAGGTGCGAAGGGTAAAGACAACAGACTTAACAAGGTGCGAGTCGGGGGTAGATGTTTTCTTTTCTCGCTCTCTCTCTTTTTTTGTTTGTGTGAAAAACACTCCACTTCAAATCCCAGAGGGCGAGTCGGGTCTTTCCTCTCGTGGTGTTCCCTCTCCCCTCCGACGGTGGCGTGCGCTGGATTCCAAGCCAGTGTGGTGAGCTCAGCATTCATAGGTCAGATGGTCATAGTGGTATAACAGCAGGACAGAGAATCAATAGTGAACTAACTGGCCAGGCTGGGAACAACTGGCAGGCCCTGGGTGAGAGGCACGCTCTGCTCAGCGGTGGCGCTCCTCTGATTTATTGCAGTTGTTAAGGAGAAAATTGAGTCAGAAGGTTTTCATTTAATGGCATACTAGTCTGTGGCTGTGCTCTAATACTGCACTTGACCTTCAGTTCCAGATAGGAATCAAACTGTGGAATTAACCACTATATTGGACCGAAAGCATATCTGTTCCTGGACGGTCTGATCACAGTAAATAATGTCTCATGGTTTCTATGGCTGGAAAGAAAGTTGGCAGAAGGTTTGCAGTTTGGGGGGAGGGGGATGCCTGATGAAAATACTTCTTCTGTGGTTAATTAAACATGTAGACACTGTGTTACATTGTCGGTCTTCAGGTTCGAGCTCCTCTGTGTTTTTCAGTCTCACTGTGAATGATTGTAATTGCCCTGCAACACCACCTGGTGGAGAAAATCACTATCCACAATGAATCTGAATTTAGTCCAAGGGACAGTATAACTGCACCGTCACAAGCCAGCTTCAGCCTCTCAGGTTTGGTCTTGGGGCACTCCGGTGCAATTTCTTGCTTGAGTGGAACATACAGAGTAATAAATCCCGCCATAATGAAATAGAGTACTTCACTGGCTTTATACTTTAATGGCCCAGGTGAGCGGTTTGACTGCTCTTCTTCATCTTTGGTCTCTTGTAAATTCTAACTGATGATTCAGCACACACACACACACACACATGCACGCACGCACACACACAATCTCAAAAGATTTATTATGTGGATATATTTCCACCACTTTAGTATCTGTGTATTGAGGGATTTACCTGTCTATCTTTTTTTCTATATATTGATTTATATCTGATTTCTGTGGTATGTACTGTCCTACTTGATCTATCTATCTATCTATCTATCTATCTATCTATCTATCTATCTATCTATCTATCTATCTATCTATCTATCTATCTATCTATCTATCTATCTATCTATCTATCTATCTCATTCTATTGTTCAATATCCATAGTAACCATCAGTATCTATCTTCACATGCCATCTCTATGCTATCTGTGTGTTTTGTAACTGTGCAGTTTTTTATCTTCATAGTTCCTATCTTTATGATTTCTATGTATCATGTCATCTCCAGTTTACTTTCCCGGTGGTATTTATCTCTCTAACTATCTTCCGAGCCTCCCCTCTGCGGTGCAGCTTTGTCAGAGCCAAACAAAGTCTTTCTCTGGTAATTAAATTACAGTAGCCGGTCTTGTCTCGAGCTCTCTTGTTCCAGACTGTCTGAGTAATTAGACTAATGAAGGAGAGAAATTTGATTAGAGGAGTGCAGTAGAAACAAATGAATCCATTTAGTTAGGAAGTGCAACATAAAACATTTCTTATTTCCCCTAACTGCCTACACAGACTATTAGATCACAAGCCCTGCTACCTAAGCTCCTGTTCCACGTCTCATGCATTGTGTTGGCTCGGTAATGAAATAAAAATATTGAGAATGCAAGTCAAATCACGTCTGTGCAGATTTATGTCACATTATCGGCAGGAGTCGGGCAGTCCAATTAAAATAATAATTGAAAAAAATTAGTTATATTACTGGGGAAGCATGTGTTTTAGATCTACCGTGGCTGTTTTGAATAAACAATGTTTGAAACCAGTCTTACTTAGTCATATAGAGCCTCTATTCCTCATGTATGCAAAGAAGCAGTGATTCAGGATTGTCCAGGTGAGAGTCCCTGTTGTTGTCACTACTTCCTTCCTGCAGTTGTCTCAGATTGAGCTGGAGGCACTGAGCTAAACACATCTCATCCTCTGCTATTGTTGTGACTTCCTGGTCCCGCCCCGTCCTGTCCGTTGACATGTTGGCTGCCTCACCCTACACTGCTGTCCTTTTCCTGCTGACAGCACAAGGGCAGGCTCCAGAGGTTAAAGGAAAAGAGAGGATATCCAAAGAAGACACACCTCCTCCCCCCGGACTGAAGGGAAGGATGTAATGTCACGTGCTTATCTGACTGTTTCCTATTTGAAAAGTGCATCTGGCATCTTGTCTGCTGCATCAATCCGTCCAGCTAGGACTTATCATTCATTTCACTTTATTTCACTCACTTTTAGTCAGACGTGGTACGTGGCTCAGGCCCAAAGCCTGCCATCTACTGGAGAAATATGGATGCAGCACAATGTTTATCAAGGGAGACCTGTTCACTTGCCTCATTGACTTCAATGGTCATTATGCATGCATGATGTGGATATTTGTGTATGTGGCTTGAGAAGGGCGATCATTAATCGCTTATATGGTTTAGAGCGTGAAATGTTTTTTTATCTGAAAGAAAATTCATTACTCAGTATTTGTTTGATTATTATTCATAGGAGTAAATATTCGAGCCAGCATTTTAACAAATGAAGAACTACTTTTATATTTGTGTATTATGTGAAGATTTGTCATAAAATGTGTGTTGCTGGTAGAAGTATTAATGTAGGCCAGGGACGAGTTGAAAGAAATATGTAAATTCTATCATTATCTCAGAATTCTGTCAATCTAATGACTAAGAACTCTATTATGGGCTAGTTTTATGTGTCTACTAATAATGCCCCGTTTACACGACAACATTTCATGTGATAACACCTAAACCGTTAAAAAAAAAAAAAGAGTGTGTTTACGCTGCAGCAGCGGACACAGAGACAACGATCTAGTTAGTATGCCGGGCCACAGGAGGGCGCTGTTACTTGATTTTGTAATGAAACTACACAGTAGTGTGTGCAGAGACCGAGACGCTATAAACGTGAAGAAAATGGAGAGCACCCGACATCCACATGGACTGATGACGCATCGGATGCTATCAGGGGTGAGTCTCAACTATTAAACTACTGATATGGACGATAAAACTAGAATACACACCACTACGGGGCCGCCATGTTTGTTTACAACTGGATGAGCAGGAGGGAGGGGGAGAGATGTGCATGCGCAGTATCAGGCTCCGTAGCATGAGTGGCCGTGAAAGATTCTTTCCACCTTGGGAGCCTGGATTAAAAATTTAGCAGAGACAGTGCATCCACACACTGGTGTCGTCTAAAAGGACCCCCCCCAAAAGTTAAGAAAGTTTTGGGTATACACTCGTATTCGTTGTTGTGTAAACGGGGCCTAAGTGACAGTGATGTTTTAGATCTATTTAAACTTCATATGCATGGCCCAGCCCCAAACAGGAGTGAAACATTACATTGGATCAAAATGAACATAGAAATTGCTGCATTAATGCACTGGGCATAAAAACATAATTTATCGAAAATCAATCAGTCTTTTTTGCAAGATTATATTGTGATCTCCATGTCCAAAGAAATGTTCATTAGATTAATTCTACTGGTGACTCTTAATTAATCCTGGGTGTGGATGTGAGTGTTTGTTTGTATTTCTGTATCAGCTGTGGTCACTGACTCCAGCCCCTAAACAACCCTAAGTTCAATAAAGCAAAGCAGGTATAGCAGTTGAATAAATATTGACAGCTTTATATTAATTTTCTATTCGGCTCAGTGTGTGTGAGTGTGTGTGTGTGTGTGTGTGTGTGTGTGTTTACACCAAACACACTTTATCTGTCAGCCATAATTGTAAGAGACATTTTGACATAATAGAACTGAACAAGATGTGTGCCTGTGCACAAGCGTCAACAACTGACTGAATGGATGTGATTTAATGTCTATCATTCAGCCATTTAACAGAAGATACCTAAAATGTGAGATTGTTGTAGCGCAGGCCAGAATATCCACCTGTCCAACTTGAACACTGCTTTATCCAATTTAGGATTGCAGGTTGCTGGAGCTGATCCAAAATGATTATGGGGAACTAGTTATGACCAAATAAATACAGGGAGATAGGACAATCACACACACTCACATTTATAGTCACCAATTGACTATGGTGACCATGACCATAGACTGTGGGAGGAAAATGGAGTGCCCAGAGAAAACTGGCACAGCAAACATAGATTTGGTGATAAAACAGCGAACAACTAAAATCTTAGCATGAACAAATAACATGGAATATATTTGTGGAAGACACAAAATAAACAATTTAGGCTTGCCAAGTTCAACTACAATGCAGTCACCGAAGGCAAGTGAATAAACAAGTGAACTAAAAAAAAATTAAATTCTCACCTCCAAATTATAGTTTCTGTTCTAAAACTGTAATTCTGCCCAAAACGAGGTAATTTTGTTTGTGTGGCACATTTCAGCAAACAAAAGGCTATTCAGAGTGCTTTACATGAACCACCAGGAACAGCCAGACATGCAGAATCATACCAAGAAATATGAATTAAAAACACGGAAAGATTAAAAAAAAAAAACATTATTTAAAGAAATACAAAAGAATAAACACAAAAATACACAAGAATACAATGCAAGATTGAAGCATAAAAAGAGTGTTTGCTTTATTGAAAGTCGGAAGCAAACAGGTCTTTATTCAGCCTTATTTTCAAAGAACAGAGTCAAAGCCTTTTTGCAGCTTTGTGGGAGCTTGTTCCAACTAGAAGCACCTTCTGCATGTTTTGTTCTGCCTCTGCAAACAGAAAACCTGAGACGGTTCATGACATACCAGAAGATCAGAAATGAATACTAGGCTTAAACCATTTAGCGCTTTGTAGACCAGTAGTAGTATTTTCATATCAAATTGCATAGATTCAGGCAGCCAGTGCAAAGACCCTAAAAGTGAACTGACGTGGTCTTCTATCTTTGTGAGTGCTTCAGCAGCAGCATTCTGAATCGGCTACAATACATCATGTAAGATTCTTTATGGTTATCTTAGTCAGAGTCCATAACCACATCAAGGGTTTAGTCTGTGCTTCAAACTTCACAGATTGAAAGTATTAATCTTTATTTGTTTCTCTTTGGCTTGAAAATCTGCTACTTCAAATAGATTCTTTTTTAAACTGAAAAAAAGTTCCAGCACATCTGAAGGTGGCCCTGGTCAATATACTCACTCAGTGTTTTTACTGGACTGTCAATGTTGAATAGAAGTGGGCCCATGATGGAACCTTGGGGAACTCCGCCCTTAATTTTTGCTCAGCCTTGACTTGAGGTTAAACCCATTAACACATATAATTTATCCCAGTTTAGTGCTGTTCCAGAGATGCCCGTCTATTATTCAATCCGGTCATGATACAATGTAGAAATGTTGTATAAAAACTTATTTGGGTACGTTCAGAGTGCATCAGGAAAATTTCAAATTAAATGTAGTCAATATAGTTTTAATAGCAACATCCACAATGAAAACTATTCCACATGAAAATGTGATGATAGAAAGGAAAAACTGTCTTTTACCTAAAGAAACCTTTGCACAACCAGACTCAGAGGTGACGACTTTCTGCTCCTCTGGTTGGACTTAAGGGATAGAAAGAGACAAAAGGAAAGGACAGAGGTCGAGAGCAACAAGTAAACAAACTGTCTGGATCAGCTGCCTTTATATGAGAAAGAGAGAGAGAGAGAACACAGACTACAGGAGACAGACAGAATGATGGTGAAATATGACTTATGGAGAGTGAGAGAGGAGAGAAGAGACGCTCAGTACAGTCGAGATCTCCCAGCAGTCTAAACCTATTGGAGTTTAAAATAGTAAGCTTTTCAACATGTTTCTCATCTGAAATCTTGAAAGGTTTAAACTCACCCCACATTACATCTGCCCCCAGTCTCCCCTGCACTTAGGGTGCGTTCACATTCCCGTTTGATGTGGACCAGAGTTCTCTTTAGAGACTTTCTGGGAAAGTCTGTTTCGTTTGGGGAAACCGAGTCCCGGACTATCCAATGTAAAAAGCCCCGAAGTCACACTTAACAGTAATTATGTCTGATGAACTTTTCCGCACTACTCGCTGTGTTTGGCAGGGCGTAGTTAGTATTCTCTACTGCTGGTGCCGAAATCCACGCATTCCCAAAGTTTGTGCACTCTATTACCCCGGTCCTTCTCATCACACATCTCCCGCACAAACACACACACATCAGACATAGAGCGAGAGGGGGTAGAAACAGAGAAAGGCAGATAAAAAGAGATGCTCTACGTGCCTCAAGAGAAGCCCATCTTTAAAGTAGAAAAAGGTCTGGGAAGCACGTCTGCATTCACAATCAGCTTCTGTCTCTATAGCCAAAGTGATGTCTCAGCACCGAGCCTGCACCTGTCTGGATCCGACCCCGTACTCGTCATACCGATTTGCTCAGTATCGCTCTAGCCTACACGAATCCTGTGTGGGTTTCTCATCAATAGGCCTATTTGTATATACTTCATGAAAGTGATTTGTCAGCATTCTTTTAGTATCAGTGATTGAGCTGCGTACCATCACATGCTGGAAAAAAAAAAAAATCCTCTTGTCTCTCTCTCTCTCCGAATGTTGATGGCCCGAGGCAAGGATTCAACTAAAGTTTCCTCCTGGAAGAAACTGCCACTCAGCACAGTTTGACAACACGGATCAATGATCAAGCTGCTTTTCATCAGCCGCTGCCATTTTCTGTAATTTTATTCATGCACGTCTTACTGGAGGCTCACTTTTCACAAATGTCAATAGTTTGCCAGAGAGGACGGGCGCGCATGCGGATGTGCATGTGTGTTTGTGTGTCATGCTTCCTCCCTGCAGTCCATCCATCCACTCTGATTAACTCCTCGTGTGTCCCGTTGCCTGCAGCGATTAATTAATGACCCATTTGCCTAATTGCAAAGAGCTTGCAGGACAAAGACTAAACAAAAAGATTCATTATGTGGGGATTGGAAGGGTAATTTCTGTGGTGGGAGATTGATTTAATGGAGACCGCAGGTGAGGATGAGTTGGGGAGAAACGTCAGATGAGAAAAAAGAAAAAAAACTAAGCCGTTTGCAGCAAATTGGCTACAAGCTGCTGTGTCCTTTCTTGTTTTGGGTTTTGAAGGCATTTCTCTGTCCCGTGGCGCCTTCTGTGTGTGTCCTCATCTTTTTGTGAGTGTGGGTTTCTACATGTCTAATGTGACACACCAGAAGCTTCAGGTTGTTTTCTGTTTCTTTCCGTGTCATTCTGCTGAATGTGCTTCTCCCGAAAGCAGCACACATTGTTAACAGTCACCCGTTCACTCTGACCATCTGTCGCAGGCCTGCCCGGGCTTCCCTGCACAGTTTGTCCACAAGCTGTAGCCGCCATTTGGTTTATCCATAAAAGTCACTCGAAGGTTTGTCCTATTTTTTATTTTTTTTGGTTCCGCAAGGGTCGACGCTATAGACATGTCTGAACTTCAGCCACTTTTTAAAGAAATGATTGCTAAATGATCGTGACTAATTTTGCTACTAATAAACACATTTAATATGAACAATGCTGTGCTTTCTTTCTTTGACAATATTGCTTTCTAAGTGTATTTTATACTGACTTCAGAAATAAGTTTTTTTTTTTATGTATATGTAAAATTAGGTTTTTGATTCACCGGCTAAATTGTTAATCACTACATAAAGAGCTTTTTCCCCAGAAAGTGTTTGAAGCAGATGGATTACTGCAAGGAAACTGTAATCTAATTAGTTTTTAAGATGAAACTGGGAGCTGTTGGCTCAGGTCATACTTACTTTTTTTGCTATTTTAAGTCGTTACTTAATCTATTGCATGATCAGTAATTAAAATTACGATATCCCACAAAATATGTAATATCTAAAACAGTCCACCTCTCATCAGTGAGCTACCCGTTTGATTTATTTTCCCAGTTTACCTTCTTTTACCTTCTATTCTTCAAGTTGTATTTGCCCAGTTTCTGCCATGTGTTTCTTTTAGGAAAACTCGCTGCAGGTCCTCCTGCATTCATATTCATGCCAAGTCGCCGTGCCAGTGTGGGTTATGTCCGCTGGCTTATGTTTGTATATACAGCAGATGTTCTCAGATTGTAAAATAATAGAAAAGCTGGATGGGAGGGGGAGGAGACGGGATGATTCGGGGATGGAGGAGGAAACAAGGAGACTTTAACACTAGTTGAATTAAAGTCAGTAATGAAGGGCATCTATCTTTGATCTTCATAACCTATTTTATTCAGCTTATGTTTTGTTTTTTTATCATTCAAATTTTTTATGTGTTTTAAAATAATATCTTAACAAACATGTTCGCATGTCACAAATGTAGAATCAGCATAATATTAGCCTGTCTAAGAGAGTATAAGGAAGAGACAAACAGATACGGCACGAAGAAAGGAAGAAAGAACATATTCAGAGCGCACATACATACGATCACATGTATGACACATTACCTATCCTTCCCACAATGCCTTGCACCCTTTTAAGGAGTTACTGTCCTTATATAGTCCACAAAGACTTCCCATACCTGACTCGTTTTACTTGGAGAACTATTGACCCTGGTAATCATCTTTTCAAAGGCAGCAGTCTCTGTCATGAGTTTAAATCACTCCACAAGTTCTGGTTTATGTGGGCTCTTCCAGTTGCGTAGTATGAGCCGAACGCAACAATACAACTGGTTATTGACAGCTGGAGTTGTGCTTTGGTAAGGCCTGCTGGCATTCCAGCCTTATCCATTCACAAACATAGTTGTGGGGATTCTGGTGAAGGTCGTTAAAACCATTCAACTTATGGTTGCGGGAATTGCCAGAGTGTAAACGCACGCACGCACGCACGCACACATTTATCGGTTTCATCCATAATAAAATTGTACCAATGGAATTCTCAGATGTAATAATTATTATGGTTTATGGATTATGACCAACTACCAACAAGTGAAATACATGCCCAGTCTACGCGGCAACGTTTCAAGTGAAAACGCATCGTTTCTGTGTTTTCATCTGAGAAAAGTTTCATGTTTGGTTTTGAAAACCATTTCTGATGACAGGGAAATGTCACAGACACTGAAAGTTTTCATGCCAGGCCACAGATGTCTGCTGCTGTTTGTTTTTGTAATGAAACCATTTTGTGATGAACAATATGCTATAAACCATATAGTAGAATATCAACTGGGAGGCCACTGTTGTTGTTGTCCATTAACTCACGCATGTGCAGAAGAACTGTTTACTATGGTCGTGGTGCACATGTGCAGAGGCAGCTTTTCAGAAAAGTTTTGTTTTCCTCTACGTGGAAATGGAGTTGGAGTGTTTTCGGAAAGTTCCACCTTGGGAGCCATTTTCAAAAAGTCACGTTTTGAGTTGGCTCCAAGTCACCCAATCATCCAAAACTCAACAAAATGTTTGTGTTTTCACTTGAAAACGATGTTGTGTAAACAGGGCACAACACACTTTCTAGAATCTAATGCAGATCTGGGAAAACTGATCCTTGAAGTTACTCTGAAGGCTGCAGCTCGTTGTGTGTTCGTGGGAGTCGATGTGTCCGCCATTGTTTGACTGGACTGTGATGTAAAATCTGAGATTACAGAGGGGGGCCCTTGTGAAAGATCATCCAAGAAATTTATGGATTAATTAAACATGTGTCACTGGTGTTGAGTGTGTAGCGATGATGTTTATCATCATCAAAATCTTTGTTTTTACTTTGCCTTTGTTTCCCAAAGTGTTTTTTTTTTTTTTACTTTATTTGTATCTCTCTATAATGTCACACAGCAAGGGGTGCATGAAATAATGCAAACAGGCAAAAAGGCTTATCAGCAGTTTATCTCCTCATCACAAAAAAAACGTTTTTTATTAATACACCTCAGTCGTGATCATGATCTATTGCAATCAGTTCAAGGCTGCTTACAGTTTGTTCACTTTGGAATAATATTGTTCTGTGTTTCCACCTCAGATCCTTATCTTCTTCATAGAAGCGTTGTTATCGTCATGCTTCTTCCTTGTGACCTTTACTTTTATGATGTGCTTTACCATTTTACGCCCATAAGCTCTCACACAGTCTTCAGATCAGAACAGCACCAAACTGCTCCGAGATAAGATTTTGATTACATAATCCAGTTTTATGTTCAAAGTGCAAATCGGCTGCCAAAATGAAGAATTCCAGTTTGCGCAAACTCAGTTCAATTGTCATTGAAGTATTCATAAAAAAAAAAAAACCTTTGTGGTGTATATGATATTTTTTGTGATGCTCATAGTGTGTTCTCTTTCGTGAGTGAGGACAAAAGGTGTTGTTGTTACTGGATGAGAATGGACGGCTTTGTCCTGACTTTCTAAATGTGCAGGCATGAGTTACATCCCAGAGAAGCTCCCTTTGTCCGAGCAATGGGATAGCGGCTGTGTGGCTAAGCTGAGGGCTGGGGGGTGGGGGGGGGGTGCTGAGTTCGAGCTGGGAAATAGATACGAGTCTCTCGCTTCAGGTAGGGTCATCTAGAACACCATGTGATGTTACATAAACAAAGAGGATCTTGGCCTCGGGCTGGAAGTGGATTGTTACGCCAATGAGACAGAAAGAGGGGCTCGCTTGGCAAAGTTGTTTGTGTTCATCTTCTCCAAACTGCCGCCACAGGCCTTTGTGAGAGTCTCCTGTGTGGTCTAGACCAAACTAGGATTTGTGGTTTAAGTGAGATTAAGATGCAAACAGGGGAATATCATGAGGTTTTTTTTCTTCCATTTATCAGTTGTTTTTCTTAAGAGAAAAGTTCATGTTTCCAAGAATACTTTATTGTCATTAAATGTTACACACACAACACAAAATGGTACATTCGTACCAACTGTAATGCCTGATTAAATTTGCATTACTTTTTACAGTAAGATGTCTACAAACACTTTGTGATTAATGGCTTCATAATTATCCCACTCAGAAAAGTAATGACGAAACTTGGATTACCAAGCTTTAACAAGCTATTCAGTTGATCTTTTTAGAAGTTAATCTGATATACTGATGCATTAGAGCAATAATTACAACTTTTTTTTTTCTTTTAGCCCCTCCCTGGATTGCCTTTGGAGAAGATTATTGAATTTGTCATTATGATTATGGCTTTTGATTTTCTTGACATGTGCAAACCTAATTTTGGCAACATCAGAGCAGACAGACTTGTATCACCCCCATGGTCTCTTGGCCCCCTTTACCAAACGCTCCCTGGATCACCACGTTGGCTATTATTGCTGGTGGACATTATCGCTCCCAGCCTCAACCTCTTTGAAACCACAAAATCTTTGTACTTTGGCCATAGTATATGTTGAATCAGTAAGACACAGTGTGTCCCTTAATTTGCCTCAATCAGAGGTGCTCGTTGGAATGCCACTTCTTCCCGTTTTTAATATTAATGCTGCTTTTAGGGGCTTGTTCATCACACAGATATATAATAGAAGAAGTGTGTGGCCATTGTTTAACAAATAGGTATGGTAACCTGCAATAATGCATCACACTGTCAAAAAGTCTAAATAATTTCTTATCGTATAGTGTGTAGGAAGACAAATCTTCTCCAATCCTACCTGAAAATCACAATATTGATTCGTTAGTAGGTGTGTCTCGTTTCAGCTTTTAGTCTCCCAAACAAAGGGTGTCTTACCAGAACAAAGTATCAGTTGGTTTTAACATGCACAGCAGCAGGGATAAAACACCCTCTCATTTTTTCCCCCTCATGTACTGCTGCTCCTTGTAAATAAATGTAATTTACTGCCACTGAGAAGAACAGTGCCTCCGAGTTCAGGCACAGTGAACTCAACTAAATCAACTTTGACCACAACAATTCTCACTGCGGGTCGGTCATCGAGGAACTGAAGAAAACACGATCAATGAGAGGGGAAGCAGCAGAGAGGGAGACGGAGAGATGGCTTAACACATTGTGGAGGGATGGACTTCCCTACGTTTCACACACACACACACACACACACACACACACACACACACACACACACACACACACACACACACACACACACACACACACACACACACACACACACACACACACACACACACACACACACACACACACACACACACACACACACACACACACACACACACTCGACTCTTATCTGCAGCCCGAGGGAGTCAGTCGGAGTCTGAGAGGTACCCTGCACAGAAATAGTCGCCATGGCTCTCCACGCCTCTTGATTACCGCTTCAGATCTCAGCAGGTGAAGGACAACATTGTCCAGGCATTGTATGAGGAGCCCGGCTTTGACCCCACAGCTGTACCGCACATTTGCATTTGTTTTTTTCCTCCTGACTTCATGCCTCTCTATCTCTCTGCACAAAAATCCCCTCTGAGGATATACGTGGCTTCATTATTCAGATTTTGGTGGGGGAAACTTTTCCTGTGGGATTTATATACCTTGATCAGCTTTAATTATGTGCGTCTATCTGTGTGTGTGTGTGTGTGTGTGTGTGTGTGTGTGCGCGTGTGCGGGTGTGCACCTTGCATTAAATGAACCCGTGTTTGTGCCAGCCCATGTGAAGTGATGTGTGATGCTGGTAACTGCAGGCTATGATGGGTAATTTTCCTTGTGAGTGACTGAGCCAACACATCATTCTCTTAGGCTTTCCTGCCCTCTTCTCGTCATATCGTCCGTGTGTGAGATGTATCGTGTGTTTGTATGGCTACCTTTGTGGGTGTGCTTGTTTGTGTGTGTGTGTGTGTGAGTGTGTGTGTTTGGGGAGAGTTAAGAAATGGGCCTGTCAGAAATGAATGATCAAACTAATCAGGTGGAACACGGAGGACGACAGGATTAAGACACACTGGAGAGAGAAAGACCAAATATAGCCAGGACCAGGATACACCTCATGCTATGAGTGTGTGTGTGTGCGAGTGCGAGTGAACTGTAGACCCAGCAGTCTTGTGATGTCTCATGATAGTTGTTTTTTATCCATTTAATTGCTTTACAATGTGTGTTGTGACACAAGTCTCAAAAAATCCATCATCAGCAGAGCTCAACTTTGTTGTACAGTTCAGACTTGTCATGTGAAGTTTATTCTTAAAGTATTCACACAAATGTGAGGTTTTTCCTCGTGGAGACTCGCAGTTTGTTTCCACAATTAGGACACAAGTTCTTCTAATGTGAGTGTGTGAAGCTACCTAGGTTCCCTCAACAGTAATAGCTAAATGTTCTCACACACACACAATTAGATGTTGCAAACCATTTCACTACTGGAATTAACTGTTGAGCAGAGAGAGTTGTGTTGGAATAAACCTTGACAATCTGTTTACCTCCCTCAACAATCAAGCCATTGAACACAAATGAATCTTACAGGCGTAAACAGATAGATTAAATGCAGAGGAGATAACAGCCTGTGTTTATCTGCCTCATCTATCCACTTAGTTATCCAATCTCTGATAAACGTTCATTCTCACACTCATTGGCTTTGACAAATATTGATGTTGCTTTGGTTTGTGATGCGTTGGGATAAAAACAATCATCAATATTAATAGCCTTTCTATTTGGAGATAATGCTCACAGTCATTATCATCTATTAATGTTTGTTTTCCTAATTTGATTGGACTCTAACCTCTTCAAAGGCATACCAGGCACTTTTCAACATTGTTTCAGGGAGCGATCCTAAAAAAAGTGGAAGCTAATTGAATACAAAGTCAAATGTGTGCTGTGAAAGTTAGCCATATTAGCTGTTATCTCCAATCAGTGGCGTGCTGTCGAGATTCTCCTGATGCCAACGGGGCTAACCTTAATCATATTTCGCATCATGTTGTTATCATCTACCTCATTATGCTTCCAATCAGACCTGCACAGCACCGCCAAACGGTGTGAATCCAATTTTCCCTTCTCCTCCACGGCTTTGCCTCCTCCAGTGGTTGTGGCCTTCTTCTTTCCGAAAATTTGACTCTTGCATACGACCGATGCTCGTGTTCCTCCCTCTCTGCTTCCTTCAAGCCTGTCTCTTTAGAGCTGTTCTAATTAAACACGGGGTCGGTGGTGGTACAGAGTCTTCCAGCCGAGCAGAGGAGAAAGGCTCTAATTCCAGCTCTCGGGATGGAACTATGACACACAATGGCCCTGCCATCCTCTCTGACCCCCCATAGATTCTCAACTGAAAGCCCTCTCCTCAGGCAGCTTTTTAATAGGCCTCCCAGTTTAGCACATACACCCACATACACATGTAACACGCATGCACAGCCGCACGCATACACACATGCACCTGTGCGGCTACACACACGAACCCAGCCGACGCGTCCACACGCTCGCGCACAAGCCATTGACCCCCTGAGTGTGTCTGTCACTTGTGCTGCAGCTCACACTGCTTTAGGCCTTTTGAAGTGCTCCTGAGGCCAGGCGACAGCCTTTTTACTTTCCACATCATGCAGAGGCACAGCTAAAGCTACTACTCTGACTAGCCAGTATTGCGAGAGGAACTCTCAAGGGCTGGCTGATGGAGACTAAAGGTTTTTTTGGCCATTTTCCCCGCATGATGTAGATTGTAAAAGCTCTTGAAGCGGGATGATTTAGCATGAAAAAGTATTGTGAAAGCAGGTATTTCCAACAGGATGCAATTTCCCTGTGCTGAAAGTGGGTCAAAATCTATAATTTGGGCGGGGAGGTGGGGGGATTTGATGATGGCTTTAACATTGCTGAACAACTGCCTCTCATTTGATTGGGCCCTTTCCAGTTTGGCAGGTCTTTATTGTGCAGTTAGGGCACATAAGTGTGTCATTTCATAAGCTGTGCTTCTGCTTCCAGAAATACTTTTTCAAAACTCAGATTTTGTAAATCAAATTCAGACAATTGCATATGTACCTCCATGGTTATTGTCGGGGATACTCTGCAGAGTAGTTTTCGGATTTGTTATTTGGAGAAATAATGTCTATTCTCTTTATTTTACTTTTAATAAATTCCGTGAAAATAGCTAAATCAACTGTGTATGTCTTGACCTTTACTGTTGTCCAAAAGCACAGTTTGTTTGACCATCTCACTGGATAATGTTTTTTTTTCATTACAACTGGCATTTGCAATCTAATTTATTTAAGTCCATCATACTGTAAATACTGTGTTGTTCATCTTCAGTGCATTAATGAACAAATATAATTAGTTTGTGTAATGATCCGTGTGCCTGGATGATGTTTTCCTTTTGTTTTTTGTTTTTTCAGTTACCTGTTATTACTTTCTGTCACCCTAACGTGTTTTACCTGTTTTGTTATAATCTCTCCCTGTCTATTTATTCTACTTTCCTTTGTCTTGGTGTTAGTTAATCTGTTTCGTTCCCCGTGGTTTTCGTGTCAAAAAAGAAAAAAAGACCTTTGATCCACTTAACATTTCATCTCAGCTCAACTGCATGCATTTAATTTTTTAAAAAAGGAAGAAAAACATTTTCCCAATTTTAAGATATCTGTTGATCGTTCACCTTTTCATTTGTGCCAAATAAATGTCTGAAATGTTTTGAGGGTATTTTCACATTAAACCTGTCAAATGATGATTCATCCAGAATTTGAATTAATGTGTTTCCTGTGCAATAACAGCGATCTGACACTGAGGATGTCAGTCAAATACATAACTATGTACTACTCATACATTTTCTCAGGATGTTTGAACTGTTTAGTTACATGATAATTTCCTTTTGCTTTTGGTATTTTTCTGATGGTTAGTTGTTAGCGCTGTCATGTCGTTGTTGTTGTTGTTTAGTGACATCGCTGAGAGGGTCGAGGGGTTATCGGGTTGGGAGGTGGGGCGATGACATAATTTTCCACAAATGTGTGTCTCGCCCATCCACACCTCAAAGCCAAGACGGCAGTTTAAAATGTCTTCACTCTGGAAACTGTTTTGAAAAAAAAAAAGCCGAAACATTTTCAGGATCCTAAAACGCTGCACCGTGTGGATGATCGGCCAAAATGACACTTGAAATGGTCTTCTCGTGTGGACAGGCCCTCATATTCATTAAAAATATTTAAGGATATAATCAACCATTTTTGCTTTCATGATTGAACTTTGGTTGGAAATTTACAGTAGGTCCAAATGGTGTCAGGGATTATTAGCACGGAAAGAAAGCCAATAAGTCAAAAGACTTAACCTCTCATCCGGTAAGGATTACTATAACTTTAATGTTATGAAATATAACGCTCCTATCTTTATTTGTAGACATGGAAACGTCTGAAAGCCTCTCTGAGTGTGGGTATGTGTGGGTATGGACTGTTAGAGTTGGGGGAGGTGCTAAGCTGTATCCTTTGCATCCAGGGCATTGGATCATTGCTGATGCGTCTTTGCCCTGAATGGTAATTCTGCCTTTTGGAAAGACTCTGGGTCGTTGTGCAACATCTTGGCGCGCAACTCCTTCCCTCATTTTCGTGCCATCTTCTCCCCTCCGTCACTCTCTGTCCTCACTCCTCTTTTCCTTCCAGCTACCCTCCTTCAGTCCTTTACGCTCACTCAAACTGTAGATGTGCCTTAACAACACAAAGAGACAGTGTTCAGTCAGAGTGAGAACAGTGAGAAAGAGCTCATCTGCTCAGCGTGATGCCCATTTTGTGTTGATATGGGATCCGTTTAGAGGAGCAAGGGCAAGTTTATGTTTGCGCTAAACAGATAAAAGAGGGGAAGTAGGCAACAACAGGAGAACGTTGGCTCCGTATTGGCCTTAGTGTGTTGATCTCATTTCTTCTCAGTAATAACCAAGGTTGGTTGGGGGATGGCTATGGGGTAGAGGCAGAAAATTAGGCCACTGATAGATGTTGTGCCTGCTTGTGAAATCTCTCTTTGCTCACGCGTACGGATTATAAGTTCATTGATCTGTTGGGAGAATTCATTTGGCCTGGCTCTAATGCAAGAATGTGCTAACTTTATGTTGTTAGCCAGCGTCAGATCTGAGCTATGTTCAATTAATCCCAGTAACAAAAGTAGCAGATCCACTCCCAACTGTCCAACATATATTCTGAGCCGTGGTTCAGTTATATTTTTGTTAAGGCCTGCCGTTGTGCTGGTGTCCTCTGATCTGTATTTTAAATCAAATTTTATATTCCTATTCGGAAGAACAATCAAAACAACTCCTTTGTTATGTGAAGAAATATTACATTCATATGGTGCGGGCTATTTATCATTATAATGGCATTCTGCTCATTCAGCCACAGTTTTTGCCTGAGGGCAGTTTTACATTCAGGCTCGGTATGTTTATGTATTTGTGCATCGGGGGCTTTCCCAGGCTCAGGATATTACAGGTGATGAGGGTCCCGTTAGCCGCCATGTGTACGTTCCCGTCGCCCCTCGGGGGCAGGGTGTGCATCAGGGTGTGTTTGAGGCTGCGTGTCTGGGAAGATGTGATTCTTCAATGACAAAGCACCATAATAGTAGGTTAGGCTTTAGTCATAAAGCAATTTGGATAATCCACCGGTTTACCAGCAAAGCTCCCAGAACACCCACACTGTAAAGGGCCTGAATCATTCTTCAAAGGAGGCTGATAAAGACAGCGTGGAATGAAACAAAAAAGAAGAAATAGGAGAAAGAGAAGAAATAAAGTTGCTTATTTCCAGCTGAACAAAGCAAGTGGGAGCCTATGTAGCAATCAGATAGATACTTTGTAGTGATAATTCTTCACCCAGGCAGATATTGTCGTTGCAACAAGAGCTGGGTTGTGTTCCCACTTGTGGTGCAGCATCCCTGTCTGGCTCAAAGTGGAAGGAAAAGGGCGCTTTTTAAAATGGAAAGGGATGCAAATAAAACACATATTGTGATGTATATTGTTCCAGTGTCCATCCGTCTTCTATACCGGGGTGACGGATTCAGTTCCTGCTATGACTGTTGGGCACCCCGGACACGACGCCAGTCCATCACACAGCGAGAAAAACAACCACACACACTCACAGGCAATTTAGGGTAACAAGTTAACTGTGGAAGGAACTAGCTAACTACTGCCCCACCATCTTCAACATAACTGCCACAAAACCTTGGGGGGATTTTCCACCAGATAAGAACACTCCAGCATTTAAAAAGTACAATTTATACCTATATAAAACTGTAAGGTGTTGGGATACTGCAACTCTCAAATGGATTTTAATGGTCTTTTAATCTGTTTAAAACTCTTTGGCCAGTGCTGTGTTAAGAGTTCCAATAAACCACAGCACAGTTCTTTTGCAAAGTGACCAAGACTTCCGTATAAACCAGACTGTGTTTATCTGTTTGGTGCGCAGTGTTTACACTTTTAGAAATAGACTACACCAAAGCAGTGCTTGCACCAGAGTTTGTCTTAAGCGGACCAAATGTGACAAGTGTGAACACCGCCTCAGTCTGTGTCAGATGTTGAGAGTCTCTTTAATGTGCATGTGGGACTGATAGACTTGCTACAACTTGCTTTGCCCAACTCTTCTCCAAAACACACTCTTTACTCCCACACAACACACACACCCACACACAAACACAGCCTGGTGAGGAGATTAAATCTGACAGATAAGCACCTTTGCTTGCAGGTGCTGGAGTTGGGTCTGTGCATCTTAAAGAGCCACATTGGGCCGATATTCATCTCACTCTCTCCTCCTGCTCTTAGCACTGCTCGCTATCTGCGTCTCTCGACTCGTTTCTCTCAGTCTGGCCGGCATCATCGGGTTGATGCTTTGCATGGTAATACCAAAGGATTTAAATCTGGATTCAATACGCCGTCACTCTGATTGCCAAACTTATTAACAAGAGAAGGCAGTAACACCTCTGAGAGCACATATAGTGTTTCTGTGCCAACTCCAAGCAATGAGATCTCATATTTATTTTCTATTATTTTCTGTTAGCAGGTGGCATATTTGAAAGAGATTTTACAGATTTTTGTCACTGCCAACACTGATAAAGTGTTTACTTCAGCAGAATTTAAGTTTAAAAGCTTTAAGAATGTTTGAAAAAACCACCAGCTACCTTTGACTGTGTTTCCATTCGCTCTTCATCTTTACCCTTATTTATCCAGCAGGTGGTGAGGTAAAAGATAAGGTAAGCGATCGACGGATCACCAGTCATCACAAGGCCAAAACACACATTTAGGACCAACAGCTATCTCAACTAATCATACAAGTCTTTGAGTTTAATGGAAGGCAAAATCAAGCCAGGGTCATATTGCTGTGTGACGAGACTGATCACCCCTGATCAGTGATCGTTATAGTCTATTCTTCCATTTCCCTTTACAGGGATGCTAAACAGCAAATCAACCTTCTCAGACAAGTGTTTTGTTTTGGTGGATAATAATGGTACTATTTTCAAAAAATAGATTCAGCTCACTGTAGAAGACAGAAGATCTTCTTACAGTACTGCGGTGATCTAACTTTCCTACTAATCTGAGCAGCATACATGTTAACATTCACCGCTCATAAGTTTTACAACACTATGCTGACATTCAGAGACATTTTACCCGTGTGTAACGTGAACATAAGCTTAATTTCCCACAATGAATGTCAATTTTGTAACCTGTGAAATGACAGCATTGTTCTGCAAGATTGCAGTATTAGTGTTTTAGTGAAAGGAGTTTTTTTGTCCAACAGATTGAGCTCGGGGGGACAAAAAAAACAACACAAAACATAATTGCCCAAAAGAAAAAAAAAATTGATTCACAGGGAGGGCAATGTATTAAAGAGAATACACGTTCCTCCTTTAAGGAGAAAAAAAATGACGTGTATTTTGTGTTCCAAAGCAGTGTCAGGGATAAAGAAATACAGTTTGCATAAGAAATGTGGCAATGTATGTAAAGATTTGTCTCCAAGGAAAAACATTAAATCATCCAATGATGAAAAGGCAGAATAGCTAAATTTACACAATCTTCATCTTGGTTAGCCAAATTAAAACTTTCACCCAGTTAGTGCAGAGATTTTGAACTCTGTGTCATTACATTTATACAGTTAAAACAGTTCCTTTGAGGACAACCATAATGAGGATGTCAAAGGATTGTTCACGAGGATAAAGCTGCTGAGATGTATCCTGTCATTTTCAACTAGTCCAAACACAAGACAATCCAGGATATAACAGAGTTTAAAGTGACAAGTTATCAATATGATGACAGAGATCGACCAGAAGCAACACTAACCACACTGAAGACTAAAATTAAATAAAGAGTATTGAGTGACAGTCTTCTCAATTACAGTTTTATTGATGACAACAACAGTCCATCACATGGTAAGAATATTGAGTCTGCTTAGTTTGGCTCCACCGGCACGACAGTATCATGTCATCAATTGTTTTAATAACAGTGAACCCTTTGACTTTCTCAAACAATACTATTTTTGCTATGATGTATATTCAAATGATATACATACAGTACATATTATGGAACATCTATTTTTGTGTTGTTGTGAGTTCTTCAAACCTATACATGTGAATCTATTGCATTTGATACTGTATGAGATCTGATGGCTGAGAAACGGAAAAGGTTAGTGAGAGGAGTCCTTTTCAGGAAGATAACGCTTTACAAACACACCATGACTCCTTAAACTTTCCTAAAGCCACAAATATACTGTATATATATATAAGTATATCGCCGTAGATCCTCACAACTGTTTTCTTTTATCACAGGCATTTGCAAAATTGCTCGTTTGTCTGTAACCTTAGCAGCACGTCTGCCATCTTCAGCACCCATGCCACAGACGATCCCATGGTGCTTTGCATCTGGGACGATATGAGGTAATCGTTAATTAAGTCCGGTAAAATAGTGCCTTAATAACTCAACCAACCAATTAACCAACCAACAACTTGCTTGAGGATTAGCGGGCCAAATTGGAACCTCTTGCGAACCAGTTTGGGCCTTTTGTGTGACACCCCTGATGTACAGCATAGCAGCTTACCCTCGTAGCAACTAATAATGTAATAAAACAGTAGTACAATTTTTACAACCATATTTGAGACAGATTGCTGTAAGGAATGTATCCTGATGACGACTATTCCATTTACGATACTAGGTCAAATAGATTAATGGTGTGAAAGGAAGAAACACAGTCGTACCCGCAAATTATTTTCTGTAGTTATCACATTATAGATTTCCAGATGTAATAACCTGCACTAATGTAAAACATTTTTAAATCTTTTTGTGAGATATTATTATATTCTTTGGCAAGTTTTTACAGTGTTGTTTTTACTACATTTAACATGACCAGAAGTATCACTTTGTTGGAAATTACTACCTTAGTGGATGCTCGATCGCTCTCCTTATCTGATCATGTTTTGAACGGTGGTCATGAAATCATGAAAGCTACAAAGTGATTTGAATTAGAGATATGTGAGCTGCGAACAAATGAAAGCATTGACGTGTTAAGTTCTGTTAAGTCCATGTTTGAGTCATCATTCTCATGGCGCAGAATTTGTGGGAACTGCTTTGGATGGAAGACAGGAGACCAAAATAATACAGTTGAGGTTCTGTTTCTTGTTTTCGGGATTTTGTTGCACGGGATCCTGCATCCTCTATGCAAACTTAACTCAATTATTTCCATATGTTCCCCATTGAATACCCCTCCTAATAATCATGCCTCACGATGAAACACAGGTGGGATCGCAGCAGCTGCAGGCAGCATTAATGTTGTCATATCATATGAGAGGTTATCAGTGAGCAGTGCAATGAAACCGTGGCAAACATTATGTAATATAACAATGAGTCACAATCGTGTGGCCGAGTTTCTTCTCTCCTCTCACTGTCTTTTTCTGTGGTGTCAGTGCAGTTGATTGTAGAGGTTGGCTGAAACTCAGTAGGGGATGACTGGGGAAAAAAGTCTCTGTATGAATCACTCTTTTTTTTTTTTTTTCTTCCTTTCATTAAGTGCAATTGTTTGTAGTTTATCCAGGACCCGAATGCCTGTATTTTCTCATAAAGGTGTGAGGAATACTAGTCTTTTCCTATCCGCACTTCCACTCCTCATATTTCAACAATCCCCCTCTCATGCTTTTTGCCTGCCTGCCTGCCTTTTAAGTCACTTTTCAAAGCGATGTGTGCCATTAACCAACTGTCAATGTAAGGGCGCTTGGCACATGGATTAGATTTTGATGGATTTTCCCTGAATGTAGAGGCTGTGCTGTAAAAGTGTCAAAAGTTTTTTTTTATTTATTTTTTTTTCAATCCAACCCAGAAAGATTTTCTGCTTCTTCCCCAGTCATTTAGTTTTCATTTTCAAATGAAGCATTTCCTGGACACTCTGTTAGACTTAAAGCATCAGAGCAAGCACATGTACCCGCTAAATCCCACAAAGAAGCCCTCCAACTACCTTTCCATAACCGAGGCTTGTAAATGTAATTGCTGGTTTCACCCCTGGGTTTTTTTTCCTCTTTTTTTTTCTAAGAAAAGAGGACAGGAAGGAGTACAGATGAAAGATTTTCAGTCTCATCACCATCCTCAAATTTCTGAAGAGATACTCCAGTGCAAGTCAAAAGACAGAGACTTGGACTAGATTACTTACTGTGTTAGTATGTGCTGTGCGAGTGATTCTGCCTTCACTGGCTGCTGTTTTAAAATCAATTTTAATCTGTAATTTCAGTTTAAGCAATGCATTTCCATCCTGCTGCATATAGATGGGTGACCTTGCCGTGCTCCATTTACACATAACTGAAAGATGTGTTTTTCTTTTCTTTTTTAGCATCTGCATTCTCCTGAGAGGTGGAATAAACACACACACACACACACACACACACACACACACACACACACACACACACACACACACACACACACACGTCCGTATGACAACAAACGCATGCTTTCTGTCCGGGAACAGTCGGTGCCAGTAATGAGACTAAGTGTGGCCAGGCGGACGGACAAATGAATGAAACGGCTACAGAGTCATCGGCTGTGTTTGATTTGCTTCCACTAATTCAAAGAGACCATCTGATAAATTGAGAGGATGGGATGTACATCAGAATAGCAAGAGGCGCCTCTTTGTTGTTCCCCATTCCCAACCAAATCACACCCCAACCCCCGCTAGAACACCCAGAGGGGAGAATGTTTCCCTTGTGTGTGTGCACGCGCACGTGTGTGTGTGCGTGTGTGTGTAAGAGAGAGAGAGAGACTGGTTGCTAGGAGGTGTGAGTTTTCAGGAGGTCCTGCTGAAAGCAAATGAAGGAGAACTTGTGTCAACATTCTGACGGCAGTGATGAGCCACAAAGCCTCATGGACAAACATCCAAAGGACTGCATCACCTCCCTGCAAAGAAGCAGGAGCTTTGCTCACAAAGCCCTCCTACACTTCTTCTTTATGTGCAAATCAGCCAGATAAAAACACCCCCTTTTCTTTCTTTTAATCTCCATAATTGACTGGAAATGCTTCCATGGTTGTTACCTTCTACAGGATGTTAGCAGTTGAAGTAGGAGTCGTTTTCAAAGGTCCAACCATTGTCTGTGATGTTTTTATGGGCTCTCTTCAGGTCATTATAGTTATATAGTGTATATCAAGGTAAACAATGAAAATGTGTAGGAGAGAGACGGAGAAAAATATATATATCAGTGATGTTTTCATGAGTAATTATGAAGTGGAAAAGTTTGGACTTTCAAGTGGAGTAAATACTGTGTATCTGACCTCAATCAAACTTGGGACTTCCCACTCGAGCTGCGGGGAATTTTGGAGAGCTCCAAGAAGCAAATTGGATGTGATATAACAGTCCATTAGTGGATACACACAAGACATAATATTGGTTAAAGCTGCACTTTCTGAGGACAACGTAGCCAAATTTCATTGATTTAGTGTAAAACTAGTTGAAGTGAATTCTATAGATATTAACTCAAAATAGGTCAAAATTTCATTCATCTTTTGATCTATTGCTTGTTTAATATCTGTCCATTGGTGCAGTTTCTTGTCTTGACTCAAAAATATGAATTCCCCAACTAGCTCCCAGCTCCTTTCTTGTACTAATAGTTATTTTCCATAGCCAAATTGGGAACCTTTCGGTTATTCGATAGGCATGTTACTATGCACACCAGTTTTCAGTGAAGCAGAAGTGCTACAAAACCCTCCGCTGCACTTCGAGTTCAGTCTTCAACATTGCTGTGCAGTGTGACGTGCTAGAATAGTGTGTTATTGATCTCTCTATAGCTTTTAGAGGGTTTTTTGATCACTTTAATTAGAAACACGTGCGGCTTTGCCACAGTGCTTCAATGGGTGTGAAGTAATGCTGTTTTAATGAATTAAATGCATTTCAGCTTTCATAATTATACTCATAAGGAGCAAGAACAGTTTTCCTGGACAAATCCTTACTTTCTAGTTGACCAGGATGTTCTTTCTGAATATAGCAAATAAAATCACACCAATATGTCATATTCGCGGCGAAAACTGTTTCTTGAGTACAATCTTTGTTAAATGTCAAAATTTCAAGTTACAAGATAGATAAATGTGTGATTTTATTGCCATGTTTGATCAAATTTGTGTCCTTCTTGTTTTTGTATTTGTGCAAATACAGCAAGGCACATTAGTCCATCTAAAGTTCTGTACTTTAGAGGATGTTCATGAGGCATGTCTTATTATATGTGCGAAGGAGAGGTAATTTATAATGGACAATTTAATTATTTTTCAACCAGAAAATTGGATACATGAAAAGTGATTACCCCGCACCCAACCATCACTTCTTTCAGCTTTGTAGTCGCTCAGTCTTATCACAGCCTTATCTGTGCATAACATCGTGCACTGGATGTTTATACTGCACGCATCTAAATGCATGCAAGTACTGGAGAGTGTGTGTGTGTGTGTGTGTGTGTGTGTGTGTGTGTGTGTGTGTGTGCGTGTGCGCTCTTCCCCAGCTCATTGGCGGCTTAGATCATATGCCTCAAGCAATAGTTAGTCCAGATGTTCGGTGTCTACAGTAACATACTACTTTGGAAATGTTCCCACATGCTATCTGGTGTGGCTGGCCCCTAACATCAAAACAACCCAGTTCTAAAAATAGTCATAATCATCCTGGAGACTCTTAGTGTCTCTGATAGCCAGCTCACAAAGCCCAGCCAAAGCACACACAATTTTACCCCTGTGCTTGTCATGCTGTCTATACTGAATGCATATTTCGATTGTTAAGCTATATTGACGAGGCCATAAACATCAGTATTGAAACTTCTCTCATCTGCTGTTCATGCGCACCAGAAGCACCAGACATGAGATAACAAGCTGACTCTTCTACACAAAGTCCTCTGTCCTTCCCAAGGAAAAAACCCACAAAACCACTGTCTGTGCAGTAATGTTTTATTTCAACTATACATGCCGTGTTAAAAAAATCAACAAAAAATATCATGAAACAAAGACCATCATTATTATTTACACATTCACAGTACAACTTTACAACATATCTACACGCTCAAATACTCTGGAGATCATATATACAAGCTGGCCTCTCATGTTGCACAGTACTTAAATCAGAAAAACATGACAAAATCTGGATCATCTGCACATACACCAAGCTCAGACTGAAATATAAAGGCTTCAATTTAGATTGCAACAGAAAAACCTGGTTCATATTGCAATGTACAAGGCAGTTGAGCAGTGTATGTTGAAGTGTATTTGTTCGTGATGTCAGTGTGCATGTGTCAAGTAGAAAAGAGAGCCCAAACACTGGTTTAGATGACAGGCAGAAAGTCTTTACATACAATCATCACTTGTAAACAAAATGTGGCTTTGGGCTGAACAGGCAACTGACACTCTGATAGGATTGCAGAAGTCACCCAAATAATGTAGCAACTGCTACGAGAAATGATCCCTCGGTCTTCCCTACTGGCCAATAGAAACAATTCCTGTCACTGCAATCCCGTGGAAAAACAGATTCTGCATGACCGTCGGCCATGCCAGCGGGTGGCTTTTCATGTGAATACTGTGTTAATACATTGGCTGTGGGCAGGATGTGCTGTGTTGAGCCGACTGCTCCACAGTGCTTGGTCTCACCACCCTACATCCCACTGTCAAGAAAATACATTCACTGCATGGCACCTCTGTGTGGTGGATCAACACCAGTCGTTTCAACAGCGGCAGTAAAACAGAAAAACAAATTTATTCTCCAATAATACGCTTTTAATGTCTTTTTGTATGATTAGCATCCTTGAGAGAAACGTGTCAGTCAATTTGTGTTCCACATCACCAGTTGGGATAAGGTAGTAACTTTCCAACGTCCTGCTGAATTTCAAATTTCTTGAGTAAGAATTGTTTATATATCTTCAGACAGTAACATACAAATGACCAATTGACATCACCAATATTATAGAATTGTAGTATTTTGTTTTGTGAATAAGGCACACGATGCACAGATTCAGGTTCACTTGCCTAAAAATATTTATACTCCATATTTATAGTATTTAAGTATGTACAGGATCTCGTCATTCCCAGCATGACTAATTTGGACACATTGGTACATATTGTGATGATTGTACACTGGCCACTCGCAAAGAGGCTGCACGACAGATGACATAAACGTTGGGCATTTTTCTGGGTTCAGTCTAGCATACTTTAAACAGGATTAATGTAAGAGGGAAAACACTATTATAAGGGGACATAATGGCCTAAATAAAGTCAAAAGCCCTGAAATGTTGTATTCATGTACATGGGCTTCAACCATTGGTGTTGCTTTAGTCTTATATGGTGAGATTATTCAGAAAAATAACAGTAAAACATTACAAAACCAAATCATTTTATTGCAAAAATTGTTGAAGAATGCGATGAGAAATGTATGCATTTTTTCTTAATACCATTGCTACATAAAGACAGAAAACTTTTGAGCCACCAATAAATTTCCTACACACCGGCAGTGGAGGTTAGGGAAAGATTCAGTCTTTGAGAGATGCTTTTTTCCTGTGTATCACTTTTTTAGTGTGTTTGGTTGTATAAAACTGAACTTCTTGGCTTCTGTCTGCAAAATAACACAAATACTCTCACACATGAGTAGATGTACACCCAAATCAGAGTATATCCAAGCCTGGCAGAGAACGAAAATGCACCAAAGACAAACACCTACGCCAAAAACCAATAGCAGCATCTGTACTAAAAATGTCCCAGTGACTTTAAAGAGTCCTTGTTTCAGTTTACACCGAGCATGACCAATGGTATCTCACCCTAACACAATTTCCAGAAACATTACAGACTAACAAAGTATGGTTTAGGCTTGGTTCAAGCAGGTTCAACAAAGACCAGAGAGGAAAAAATATTGTTGAAATGAAAGACAGTGACTCAGGTCTTAAATAGGTCTTAAGGTGCATCCTCTGGCACGTGGCACCACTCTCCATTAATTTGTGTGAAGGCCTAATTTGTGTGCTGTTTTTTCATAAACTGCTTTTCAGTCCACCAACACATAACGAACCTCCGTTTTTGTTTCACATTTGTTCTCTTCTTTTGGTGTTTGAATCAGCTGTTTGCTGTCAAATGTATCTTTAGCAACACACTCACACATACTATGATTATTGATTTACCTCTTGCGAGCCCTCTGCCACTTTTCTTCCATAGGCATGGACTACCTCTCATCTCTGTTCAGTTCACATTAGTGGGAAGACAGTGCTCAAGGGCAGTGACAAATGAGACCCATTCTTCAAGTATTCCACTGTTTTGACCTGGTGCCACACGCACATACGCCGCAGTGGCCCCTGCTGGTGTCCAAAACCACGTACCTAATATGGGAACGGGTAACACCCAAGCCCAGTCACAACTGGGAGCAGCACTGTCCACCGTGCATATCCCATAGCTACCATGACAAGGGAGGGAGGTGGGGTCGAAGAGGCAAAGAAGCCCCAAGGAGTATCTTTGGCCATATGTGTGATTTTCCCTTTCTAATGTGAGTGAACGTGCATATCATTTGAAGGGGGAAAACACCTCAAATTGATACACAAACACACAATAGGCCTCATTCCATTCTCACCCCCCAACCCTCAGGGTTTGAAAGCTCTCCTGTCTAGGCCAGGAGCTCGCTCAAAAGTGTCTGTGGTTTTTAATAACTGTACTTATTGACCACTCGCATCTGTGGAGTCTGTGGTGAAAACCCATTGGGTTTAGGGGGCACATCTGGCTTTAACGATGGGGTCCTTTTAAGCCCCGTTCGGGGGAGTGAGCCATGCCCACTGTAGCTGCTCTGTCGGGATACAGAGGGTGAGTGGGCTGAGTGCAATCCTGTCGCCATCACTGCACCATGAGAGTCAAGTCTAGAGGGGGGTGTCGGGGGCATGTAACCCCCTCTGTTCATACTGTGTTGGCGAGACACAGACACCCCCATGGTTACCCCATTTGGTGCAGTGGATAAGGAGTGCCTATGAGAAGCACTCCGGTGAAGTTGGTACCCCCCTCTTTGCCTCTCCAGGGTACCCCCCATGCTCAGGCTTCCCGTTGGCGTTGTGGGAGTGCTCATCATGGGCACATCAACCCGCTTGGTGGGGCTATGCCTTGGCAGGGAGGAAGAGGGAGAGTACAAGGATGCCTCACGGCTGGGCACCTTGGGGGGTAATTCAGTCAGTTCCTCCATGGGCTCCAGTGTGAGGTGCTGTCTAGGGCGGGGCCCTGAACCCTCCTGAAGAATGGCCTTGGGGTTGGCCACAGAGTCATTAAGGTGTTTTAAAAGGTCATTTAGGGTATTTCTGGCATCAACAGACCTCTTTTGGTCTTTTCTACTTCCTTTTGATTCAGGATTCTTAAGCTTCTTTTCAGATGACTGTGGCAGCGGTAGTGTATCCTCTCCACTGTCAAAGTTAGGATGGTCATGAGTTGCATTGGGCAACACAACTGCACTAGGTATGTGCGAGTGTCCCAGCGCAAGATGATGGGCGTTGGAGTTAGCAGGAGCAGGAGATGAAGGGAGGAACTGGGGACTCTTGGCTGATGAGTTGGACTCCTTACGAGGCCCACTGGATTTCCCATGAGCCCTCTCCCACTGGTTTTTGATGGGCTGTAGGCCTTTCTGCTGAAGCACAGGGGTGGACTCGGGAGTAGGCAGGGCAGCCAGCTCAGGAGGTTGACAGCCATCCCTCAGGATCATGGTCTTGGTGTCACCATTGGGTGTATTCAAATCTTTTCCATTGCTCAGGAGATTGGTGTACAGCTTGGGAGAGTCAATGTTGGTTTGGTACTCCTGTGAATAAAATCAAATGGATATGATAAGTCACATGCCTATATCTTGTTCAGGAAATACAATAAAGTTGTTTATTCTTGCCGTACCTTCACTGGGCTGTCAAAGAGGCCGTTGAGTTTGACAAAGCTTCCGGTGGAGTCGGAGCAGGATGGTGCAGACTCGGCATCCTTGTGGACATGTCTTGGTTTCCGGAGGAATGAGTCTCGGTAGCAGAAAACAATCAGACCAGCCAGGAGAGCCCCCATGAGAAAAGCAGCAAACACGCAGGTGATGAGGATGTTCATGTGGACCATCTGGTTGGTTTCCCCTGCCTGGATGTCCCACACACCTACAAACATTGAAGTAATGGTTAACCTCCGGTGAAATGAGCCAACATGCTCAGTGATGCGTACCTCTCCATTCTCCCACAGCGAAAGTGTTTCCCATTATATATATATATATATATATATATATATATATATATATATAATCCACCCATCTAAACCAAAATGAAGAAGGAATATGGAGATTAGCAGATGCTGTTATGTACCCACACCCATTTTACCATCTTTAGGAAACCCAATATGTTAGTTGAAGAGAGAGAACCTGAAGTGTTGCTTTGACCGTTGCCGCTAGAAGTTTTTTTGTTTTTTTTAATCATGCATCCAGTACCAAAGGGTTAGAAGTGCTCTCCTATCGTAGACAGCAAAATCAATCTTTTCACATAAGATCAGCCAGCAGGAAATTGGTGAGAGGGAAGAGAAGTGGTGTTTATTTTCCAGGTGTTGAGAAAGCTGCTGCTCTACAGAGGGTTTGTTAGTAACCACAGACATTGAAAGAGTTAGTCATCCACCGTGCGGCCACAACAGTGATGTGGCAGTGCAGGTCCAGTCAATGATCTACCAGCCAAGCTAAACTGTCACTAACGCTATCGTTAAAAATCTATACTGCCAGAGAAAAACAAATTGAAAACAAGATCATAAGGAAACTAAAAGAGAATGCCGAGTGTGAGTTGATGCATTCCAAAACAAGTACAAAATAATTTATAAGGAGGAAAAAAAGGTTAAGAGATTATTAATTAAATCAAAGAAAACATTTGAAAAGCAACCTAAAATATTCATGAAAAGAGACTATTAAATTCTGTCATGTTAGGTAATGGAAAACCTGAATAGCTGCCATGGTGTGCATGAATGTGTTTGCATATATGTCCTTATGTGTAGATTCTCATTAAAGTGGCATAGAAAGAGAGTTTCTGGCAGCTATCAGACCAAATCAAAGCAGCATGCTGGCTGCCTCCCTGTGGGCCTTACCCTCTTGGCCCCCTGGGATAGAGTCTAAAGAATGGGAGGTGGCTGGGTCATCCTGCAGCACAAAGCCTGAGCCGTAGAGCTCTGGACCAGGCCCAGAGCTGGGGCTCTGAGTGGGTATGAGTACTGGGGGGAGTATGGGCCCACTGGGCTGGGCAGTGACGGACGATGATGAAAACTCCATGTCTGTGGTGACAAACAAACTGTTAACAAACTGTGCAGATGAGTGTAAAGCACACTGTTACCATCCCAGTTAGTAGGCATAGGCAGAGCGTACAAATGGGATTTTTAAAAAAAACAAACAAACTTGATCACATGTTACATATTCAGTTTTCACATTTGCACATCAATGAAAGTACGTTGTTGTATTTCGACTTGACAATTTCACAGGAAAGAGAAAACAGGGAATACTGATGTTCAAAGAGGAGTTGGTACACAACAGTAAGGATCCCAAAGAGTTGAGCGAAGACATGCAATAAGGTGGATGGATCAGAGCAGGAAGTGATGAATGAAAACAAATAAAGTGAATCAGTGCTGAGAACAAGCACCGACGTTGCCTGGTGGTTCTGTACTTTGTGGAAATGAAAATGAAGCTGGCAAGATTAGCATTCAAGGAGATGCTTGGTAATGAAAAGATGAGTGGTAGCAGTGGTGAAAACAAAGGGTTGGAGATGCTGAACTCAAGGAAAGAAACCATTTGA
Organism: Lipophrys pholis; assembly: GCF_963383615.2. Classification (NCBI taxonomy): domain Eukaryota; kingdom Metazoa; phylum Chordata; class Actinopteri; order Blenniiformes; family Blenniidae; genus Lipophrys; species Lipophrys pholis. The sequence continues at coordinate 6,960,106 of NC_137636.1, forward strand.
GTAAAAGATCAAACTAACCAGAGGTAGGGTCGCCAAATGATTTGTAATCTGGCGCTGAAGTAGTGCCCAAAAACGCTAAAAGAATTAAAAGGACAAGAAATCATTATAAGGGAATTCAGAAGTAAAAGAATAAAAAACTAAAACCCCTAAGAGACACCAAGAGTGCAGTTTAGTTGGCTTAACAATGGTGACATAAAGCACTCGCAAATTGTGTCATTTTCTCACTGGAGGCCCTCTGGTTCTGATCAATACTGAGGTTCAGCCTGGATCATGTTTAGCTGGTACAGACGAAGGGACAAAGGCTTTAAAAGTGAAATCAGTAAAGATAAAGTTTTCCAGCCTTGAGATATCATAGGACCTCTTTCATTTGCACCAGTTGAGCATGACCGGGAATTGTACATGTCCATGTTTCTGCCTCACAGGCGGCATTAGTTACAGGTGGCCATGTACTGTATGTAGATGTGTGTTAATACTGCACATAGACTAATGTAGGGGGCAAGTTACTGGAGTGGTTACTGGTGTAAGTGTGCAGGCTCATGGTGTATGTGGAGATGAGTGTGTGTTTCATTTGCATAGTGTGTGTGTGTGTGTGTGTGTGTGTGTGTGTGTGTGTGTGTGTGTGTGTGTGTGTGTGTGTGTGTGTGTGTGTGTGTGTGTGTGTGTGTGTGTGTGTGTGTGTGTGTGTGTGTGTGTGTGTGTGTGTGTGTGTGTGTGTGTGTGTGTGTGTGTGTGTGTGTGTGTGTGTGTGTGTGTGTGTGTGTGTGTGTGTGGAGATGTTTATATGTCTTAGAATAGATGGGATGGCATGGAATGGAAATGAGTTTCATACCTTGACAGTCTCCAAGATGGCCGGTGTTTCCAAATTCAACATCCTGCTCATATCCAGTCCTGGATGCAGCAACAAAAGGAGATTACCAGATGTAAGATTCATAGACAAGTCTGTTAATATGAGTTTCTAATTCATAATATGTTTGTTTGTGTTTACAGCTTGGGCTTGAACTCACAAAACGCTGGGTAGTATCCTCTCACAGGCTCCATGAGTCTTCCAGCCACAATAAGGATCCCTTGATGCAATACAGGACCTGGTACCACACAAACAAACACACATGCACCGTTATAACACTGGGTTTAATGATTCTGGAAAGTGACCTATAATAATTTGTGACTGACTGAACATTAACCACAAGGTATAAAGTAATAGACTGCTATCATTCTCTTTATGACATTTACCAGAAAAACAAAACAATAAAGTCACAAATCTTCACCTGAACTGTATGAGGCACGTTTTAGCCTCCTACACAAACACGTCACTTACTTGTGGCATGAGGAATGCCTTTCACAGCGACTCAGGGGAGCACGGATGACACAGCTTGAAAAGGCAACATAAAGGCTGTGCGCGTCTTTGTCTACATGCAGTGAGAGGACACGCTTGTCATCCTCATGGTTAGACAGGCACCTGGAAAGGGAAGGGAGAAACCTAATCAGACGTCTATCAGATAAGTCTGTCTCTCATTTCAGTCTCAGTAGATTAAATCCCTTGTTAGGTGGAGGAGTCGCATAAAGCTTTTTCTCACAGTTTAGCAGGATTTTAACCTCTGACACGTGACAGTGTGCATGCTCGCTTCTAAAAATAGTCACATAACGCACACACATTCAAACTGTGCATGCACAAAAAGCAGATGCACTCTGCCGTCTGTGCCAGGAAGCTTCACTTTAAGATTTGCTGACTCCTCAGCCAGAGGGCCGGAGGAAGAGAAAAGGGTAACGAGGGTAGACAGAGAATGGGTGAAAAGTGCATGTGTCCCTACTTGGCTCTGTTAAAGATGTCCATTTCCTCCAGTAGCAGGCTGTCATTCAGGGACACAGAAGTGGTCTTGGCTAAAACCTTGAGCACGACACCTGACTCTGATCCTATGAACACCACTGTGTAGTTCTTGTGGGGCCCGGCCTCGTTGTCCACTGCCAGAGCTGTCAGCCTGTACCTTCGAACACAGCAGTGAAGCAGGTGTTACTCACAGCACAATTATCACATATAAAACAGAAATACCGTTTTTTTTAATGCCTACATCTCTTTCACTGTGTAGTTGTTATTCTTTGGCTTGTCAAATTCCTTGAAAGTATTCCTAGTCTTATTAAACTTTCATTTATTGCTGGATATTAATAATAACAGAAATATAAAGAAGGTGTAGCACTGGCTTCTAGAAATAGCAATAAAATTGGTGGTTAAATAAGTAGCTGTAGGGGCCTCGGGAATGTATGTGCATCTGTCTGCGCTGTGATGGACAGTAACCTGTCCATGTGTCTCTTCCCTTCTCCTATTGTGATTGGCTCTAACCTCATGTGACCCTAATTTAGATACAGCAGTACAGAAAATGGCTGAATAAGGCTAATCCATCCATCTACTATGCACAATTTCTCTAAGTTATGGTCATGGGGAGCAAAGGCAAAGACACAGGTACACCCTTACACTTATGAGCAACACAGAGTTACAATTTCATCAAACGGGCATTGTTTTTGTTCTTTTTATCAATGTTAACGGAATCTTAACATAAATATAATGATATGAGTGCTTTGTAAAAACAACAAAGTCTTAAGTATTTACCTCACTCGTGTTCTGGTGAACCAAGGCTCATCCCCAATAGAAGGCACAGCTGTGTCCATGAGGGGGTGCGACTTGATGAACTGCAGGGTATCATCCGGGAACTCCACAGAGCTCTTAAAGGACGCAGCTGGACCATGACCTGCACAGCACCCGGGTCTGGAATAAAGGGGGCGAAAGGTCAAAGATCAGCCGGTATGATCACACACCAGAGAGAGATAATAACTTGTGTTGGAATAGATGGAAAAGTGAAATGAGAAGGTGGGGGATATGGAACAGATGCTTGTTAGGATCACAAAAAGGCCTCAGTAGGAAACATAAAATATGCATCTGCATAGTTATCCTCCATCAATAATTTACCAGCGTAATGAGGTGTTCTGTGGACTTTGTGTTTTGGACACAGGGCAGTGCCACAAATATACATGCTGACTATACACAGCTTAAATATGCAACACATCTAATTATACCAGATTAATTATTTAATCATCAGCAGATGGAGAATGTGTGTGCTGGGTCAAAGCTAATAACCTGGTCCGATACTCCTGAAAAAGATTTGATCTCATTGTGTTTAACCTGGACAAAGAAAAGTGGTAAACAGCTGCTGATCAATGAAAGGCCATGTTTCCAAATACTGCACTATGTTGTTTAATTGTTTTTTGTTTGGTTTGACAAGGTTTAAAAGTTGGGTATTTCTGAAAGAAGGAATTCATACCGAGGTTTAGGCAATTTCTCCTCTGGAAATGGAGTCCACACCGAGTCTGGAGTCTTCTGTTCTTTGAATCGGCCCAGGAAGACTTTCTCTATGTCAGCCATGGAGAAGGCACAAACTGCTGACCCTGGGATACTGCAGACAGAGGGAGGTATGGCTGTGACATCCATGCATCTCCAAACATCTCTATACTCCATACATTTGAAGGCAGAAAGTGTTTCGGCAGCTTTCCTCTTGATTGCGCCAGCAGATTTGCATGTTTGATTTGGCGCAAGTTTTAAGCCGGACGCTGTTCCTGACGTGACCTGAGCAGACGTAACCAGGTCCTCTTCCCTTACCTATAGACCACCACTGCTCCGTACTCTATACAGTTTATTAATAAATATTAAATCTGCGCAGAGCAGCTGAGTCTCACCTGTTCATCTGAGTGGTGAACACTCCCACCACTGAGGGAACCCCATTGATGTCGATGATATCAGTGATGGACTGAAGAACGTCGAAGTAGAAGAAGGACTCCCCCGGCACGGAGCAGTTCAGCCTCGCCTTCACAAAAGATGTCCAGTGCTTTTCCAGCACCCGCTGTGACCCTCCCACGTCATTTTTACAGATTCGAGCCACCCGGGAATACACAACCTACAAAGAGCAGGGGTTTAAAAGAGGACTTAAGGAAGTTGAAGAAGGAGGCATCTCAGTGGATGTCACTAAAAACACTTCAACATGTTGAATAATGCATTTCTCCATCCTGTAGCAACTTGGCACAGATGACTTAACAGACACACACTCTCGTCTTTAACTTAGTGCGTGGAGATTGTTCACCCCGACTGGAGCAAATGTTTAAAAACAGAAAATCCAATGGCCACGACTGACTAAATGCAGCAGCATGTGAAAGTGTGTTAGATTGCACATATTACCAACGCTTAGCGTATAAATGAAGTACGTGAAGCAGCTGGCTTAGGCAGTTTAAATAATTAACCAGTGCAAACCTCCATCAGAGGCCAGGTGTCACCCCAGCATTAGTATGGTTGAAATATTTATTAGCTGGTGGCTGATGGAGGATGCCGGCTTCCTGTGGCATGGCCAGACAGCTCAGGATGAGGCATGGTCAAATCTGAAGTTGGCTTCAAACACGGACCATCCTAATGCCCTCTGCATGTGTGTGTGTGTGTGTGTGTGTCACAGGAAAAGGCAGACACAAAGCGTGCAATCTCTGCGAGGCAAATCCCCTGACTGTGTAATGGTTTTACATTAGTCTAACATTCCTCTGAAACACTGGTGGTGGAAATTTCTTGTGCATTCAAATGTGATGTTGTGTCATCGCCTGAATGGGCCCCATTACCACTGGGCCCATTTGTGGCAGGAACACACGCGCTGAGGGAGGTGTGAGGATTTTTTTTTGGAAGGAGGCCTGCATACTGGATCTGTGTGGACTATGTAATGCTTTACAAATCGGCAGGTGTGCTGTCTTACCTTTCCCAGATTGCTGTGCTCCACTGCAATCTCTCTGTAGAAAAAGTACACATAATTCCCATACTCTGCTGCGTGCAGGAAATGAGGTTCTGAAGGAGAGACAGAGGCAAAGAGTTGAAGTGTATTTCTGCACCGTCACCACCACTGTGCATGTTGAATATTTCAGGGATTTGTACAAGGCTGTATATGACTGGGAGTGACCTAGATTGCCTGGGAGAGAACAGGCCATATCCCCATGGAGCTTGGCAAGGCAGGAGAGCTCTCTATCACTCCAAAAACAGCGCTGACAGCTCCGTGCATACGTATACCATACCAAAACACTGTGCGCATTTAGTTGGCTGGCAGGTAGACACATGCATCTCCAGGAAAGTAACAAGAGAGAGGCATAAAGATTCATAGTGATGAAGAGGCATTCACGTACCTTTCAGCCATTTAGAGTCATATTTGATGGTTCTCAAGGCTGATCCATCACCCATACTGCGATAGATGACAGAATCACTGGCCTGGAAGTCAGCTACAGTTGCAGAATACAGTTTCCCCTCTGAAAAGAAAGCAGAAACATTGTCTAAAAAAGCTGGAATACACTGCTCTTCAATTCTTTGTTGTTTCTCCTCTCTTATAAAGCTTAATTGGCTGAGTTGTTATCGCTGCAGGCACAGTTTCACAGTGGCAAAGAGACAGAGGTGATAATGAGAGCATAAGTAGGAACACATTACTTTTTCTTCAGCAGGACTATCTGCATGTGTGGGATGGTGTGTGTTTGACCCATACCAGCAAAAAGGGCAACGTTGGTTTGCTTGGAGTCAAATGGGCACCGTGCCAGCCCATTGATCTCTTCCCCATCAAACTCGAGGTTATCCAGCTGTAGAGGAACAAAGCAATCACCCACACATTAATGGAGGGTTGTCAGGAGATACAATTAAAAAATGAACACACACTAAAGAACCAGCAAAAATGTAAATTGGTCATATGACTTTAGTCAAATGTATTTATAAAGGAAAATGAAACAAAGGGTGTGCTACTCAAAGTACTATCTACATGGTATAATCCAATACTGACCCTGTAGTATCTGCACATGGGGTTGAAGCCATTGGTACCGCAGATAAACACCAGGTCATCATTTCTGGGTACAAGCACTTTGATGAAGTTGTGGCACTCGTCCTGCCAAACAACAGACAGCGTGTGAGTTTTTAAATTTTTTTTTTTAAAGAAGCAGAAAACAAGGAAAATAAAGCTATGTGGCCAATGACGTGTTTATACGTACTCTGTGTTTTCCTTTGACAGCACACATTTCTCTGTCATCTTGTCCTGATCGCCAGGTTAGCTTCTGTAAAAGAAAATGCTCTTAGACACTTGCATGACAGAAAAATACACAGACACACACACACACATAGACAGTTGCCCCCTTCTTCCACTCTATCGTTTTACAACCTGTCTAGTTTGTGATGAACGGGCTTGTATTTTCTATGGAGCCCTTTTACTGTTTGTGGATAGAGGGAGCAGCTTGTGGCAAGAATCTTACCCTGTAAGGAATGATCTCATTCCTGTAGGACTCTCTCAGACTGACAAGGTACACCTGATCTCTGTGGACAAACAAAAACCATACATGCAACTCATTGATACAGCACAACTAGGAATCCATCGTCTTAACATTCACACGGCTGGCAAAAACATTTTTTTTCCATCAGTAGATGCATTGTGATGCATGGTTCTCAGCTCATTTGCACTGTTTCCTGATTTATTGATTTGCTATTATGTGCAGTTTTCTCAACTATACTTGTCACTAGAGTGAATCATTCATGATGAGGTATTTATATGAGCTGGTTCTAGCAGGACACAATCTGATTTCGTCATTCGATTAAAAAAAAAAAAAAAAAAAGGAAATACAAACGGACACATTGTGCAGGAGTAAGATCCACCTGACAACACATATGTATAAATGTGTTGCTGATTACAGGATCTCCAGAGGAGGGAGTTTTACACTGAATATGTCAAAGTGATTTCCTATAACAATATTAGCGCTCTGCTGCCGGATTAATCCCAGTGCCCGTAAATATCAAAAAGACATGTAAAGATGCCAAGAATTCCCTGACAGCATGCAAGTCAGGATGATAGACGTCTTTCTAGGATCAATACCGGCACTATATACATCAGATGCAGGCCTAAAGGCCACAGATCTAATAACACTAAGAGCTTTTCCCTTCTTATGCCACTGTTTACCTGCCAAAGAGTGAATGAGTGTGTTGGGATGGAGGGACATGTGAAAGGGAAAGAAAAAAGATAGAGATAGTCCGTGCTGGATTTACCTGCCAGCAATGAACAGTGTGTCCTGTATCTTGGTCATCAGCTGAAAGTCGAGACGATGCTGTGACTCGTTGCCAGAGGGCCTGCCTCTGAACACAGGGTACCTCCGTGAAACTGCAAAGACATCCAACACACACACACACACACACACTGTTAATAGGAAATTACCAGACACTCCTGCACAGATAAATAACACTGCCCCGTTGCTCTATTTAACTCTCCTGTACTATATGCACATTGATATGCTGTGCATGTGGTTTATAACAGCCCTCCTGCAATTAGGGTAATGGCACAGCAAATACAAAGGAATACTCTATATCGTCCACTATCAGATCTACGTTTCATTGTGTCTGTTAGGTAATAGCTGCTTATGTCAGCATATCTCTCTGTTGTACCAGTACATCACAGAAATGAAAATGAAATCCACTTTAGGCTACGACTGACCATATCCCAGATTGATTTTATTAGCATGGCATGCTGTGTAATGAACTGCCGACACAGACACGAGAGAGGACGCTGCCAGCATTTGTCTCAACTCGGTGTGTAGCAATATAGTGACCGGAGTGTGTAAAAAGTATATATTAGGGATTTCTGATGCTTGTTCAGTGACATTGCAACAACTGTAATCCCCCCCCCCCCCCCCCCCATCCCTGCTGAGCTCATTTGCGTGTGCACTCACAGTGTGCGTCAACGACATCGAGGGGTACGGTGTCCTCCGGGAAGCTGACTGCGAGGAGAGTGCGTGAAGCTGTCAGCAGCAGCAGCAGCAGCTCACTGAGCAGAAGCACAGCTCTCTGGCCCATGGCTGCTCACAGACGACACTTCCTGTTTCACACTGGTGGAGATGTTACCTGGAAACACACACAAAAAGAACAAGCTTTTGTTGCTTTAACATGTCATAAATGTCATGTCCTGCTGCATACTCTTATTGTAGGCCCAATTTGAACACAGGAACAACCAAATGCTTGTTGCTTACTATGTAAGTAAAACACAAACTTAACGGCTATGAAATATGGTTGCTGTTTTATTGATGACTGAGCTTTCAGACACAGTGCTTGGCGTTTCCCCTCTACCGTTCCCTGCATCTGCTGTCTGAGGGAAGGTCAGCCAAATGACCGGTGGGGTGTCTCAGTGTGTGTTGGATGCGGCGGAAGTCCACTCTGTTAGAAGCGTGGCAGGCCTGCTGTCTCAGTACATCTGTGCTCTGATTGGTTTGTACTGGGCCAGCTCAACACTAATCAGCACATTGCAACTTCATCACCATCACTTGCGCGGCCTCTGCTCTGACCTTAGCGGACTGCCATCAGCGATCTGTTTGTTGTTATTGCCTCTCGCCTTTCCTCGGGGCCTCTGTGCTTTATTGCAGTGCAGTGATTCACTCATGGTTGTATCATGGCTTTCTTTTTGCGATCCAATTGTTATGACGCGGTAGAAGTTTTTGTGGATGATAGTTTGTGCAGCATGTGATGACAGACATGATATGCCAACAACTACATTGGGAATGATTAACTGCGGGAGTGGCAGGGGCTTAGTGTGTACGTTAGTGTGTAGAGGAGTACTTTAGAGACAGGCTGTGTCTGTGCATATTAATGATCGGTGTACATTCAAATATTTATAAGGCAAACAAATTATTCATGCAGGCAAAGCCTGAACGGATATAAACAATTTACTGGGAGACGTCACACAGGCAGAGGGATGGATTAGCTCGGAGCACACTGGGATGCACACACATACACACGGTTGCACATACATAATCACTCTTTCAAATAGTGTAATGCAAAGGCTGGTGAGTGTGTGTGGGTGTGCATGCACATGAACACTCACACACCATATTGACTCATTTTTCAATTAGCCCCAAAGCACACCTGCTCCAGTGCTGTCTGTGAGCCCTGCCTGCCAAGCCATTAGTGTTTTGATTGATCCACACAGGAAACATGGCAGATCAGCAGCCAGAAGGGGCAATCTATGGACTTTACCGTATTGCTGTGGCCACATGAGTACGCTGTAACTCTTAAGTCTGGTTGATGCACTAATTCTGAACTGCTTGAAAATCCTTTATTCCAAACAATAAATAAACTATAACACATATGGCTGTGAAACGAATGAATCATAACACACTTGGCTGTCATGCAGTAAATTATGCAATGAGAGATGCTTACCTGACAACAACAATACAAAACAGCATGCCAGCTGTGTGTAAGTATATGTTCTACACACGCACACACACACACACACACACACACAAATAAATTTGATGCACAACATTTCTGCCAACATGCTGATATGAAGTATGATGTGTTTTTTTTTTCCAGGCACTTCTCATCCAATTTTGGTCTCTGGAGTTACAGTATGATGATGTGTCACTTAAAAGAGTGGAAATGGTGGTGAGCTGGAATTAGGGTAATGCCAACGTGTTTTAGTAATCAACAGTGTGTAATCACGGCTGTTCAGAGGGATGCTGAGGGCTTTGAAAGAGCAATGTCATTATGGCAGTAATGGAAGGCCCGGATCAGACGCCGCTTCATCTCAATTAGTCCACTTAATAGTTAAATTACAGGCTTGATGTTTTGACAAAATAATAAGATATTATGAAGGCTAAGAGCTTGTTTTTCTCCTCCTATAACTGCAAACATCAATAATGCTGGACCGATCACTAATTCTAATCTACACACAAATAAATCTCTGCCCACAAAAGACCCACAGATCTATGCCCACGAGCTCCCAGATCTATAGAGAAACACTTAATCTAAATAAGAAATGATGACACCACTCTGAAAAGAGTGTTCCTCAAAGGCATCACAGCTCCTTCTTTTTTTTTTTTTTTACTGGCTGCCTCAGATGCACCTGCATCAACAATTGTGCCATGGTAACCCGTAATAGACTGACGTTCTACCCTGGACCAGGAATAGAGACCACATGCTGGACATGTGGTATCAACATAAAAACAACAGGTAAAATAAGAAGAATTTAGAGGAGTTAATAAATCAACCCCTATGATGCTTTAATACAGGCTGTAGGCAGTGCTCAGATCCCAAACCTGGCTGAATTCACAGGTAAATAATTTCCTCACTTGACAAAATGTACAGTCCTGCTGTTTCTCACCTCTTCAAAAGCTCTCAAATTCACACCGCTTTTTTTCTTCTGCCCTTCTCCTTCACTAAACAAATCTGGAGAGAAAAAAAATAATACACTCCAAGGAGAGGCAGAAGCTCATCTCCCATGATTCCTTGCACGGTAATAGCCACAGTGCGGCAGCGGAGGCTTTCCTCAGTAACTTTAACGTAAAACAGAAACACAAGACATCCAGAGGTCAGTGATCTAAAATTACTTCTCAATCTCTCGTGAGCCCAGCATGTTTTCTATTGACTATATATATAGTTTTTTTTATACTCTATGGTTCATGCCCTCCAGTGTGTGTGTGTGTGTGTGCGTGTGTGCGCACACATATGGGCCTCAACAAGCCTAGAGATGATGGGCTTGTCACGCAACTCCAGAACCATTCAGTCTTGCCTCACTCTACCTCTGTTATTACAGGCTTTTCAATGTCCTACGACCACGCACTTTCCCTGCTGATGTTGTTGGCTCAGGCCCATGGTGTTAAACATGGGGAAGGGAGAGGGGGAGGGGGATCTTGTGGCTTGCTATTTCTGCTGATGGTGGGTGTCGGGGTCTCTAGCCCAATTCTGATAGTTACAGCTCAAGCTTTAGTGTTTCCAGCTTAAAATGACAGATTAACACATATACTCCTCTTAGCTGTGCTTTCACTGGCATATGTAAGCCATACAGTCTCCTCCACTGCAGGACTGAGTGGATGTGTTTTTGTGGGGAGGTCCTATCGGGAGGAATTGGGGATAATAAAAGGATGGCAAACAACAGTGGTGCGTGAGGTTTGGTAAAGTGTGTGTGAATGCGATGGGTGGATGTAATCCCAGCAGAACAATGGCTGTTCCTGCTTGAGGCAGCTAAACTTGTCATCTTGCACCACACTGAGCTGTAAACCAAACAGCACAGGGAATCAGATAGCCCAGGCGTTCAGTTTCAGGCATTTCAATCCTCGAACTTAATGCGTGTGCGTCTTGTTGTTTAAGAAAGACTGCGTGACAGTCTGTCCAACCTGGATCCAGTCCTGGATGTGTCCTATAATCAAGATTTAGCCACACAGGAGAGCGAGCCAGCAAAATGATTAGAGCTGCTGCCACACAGGCCCGGAAATGATTGCTATGCTTTTTCCCACTTCAGTAATAACCACTACCCCCAATCGCGTGCTATTTACCTAAGGATCATCTCAGAGGGGCTTGGTTGGACTTGTTGCTTCAGAGATTTGGCAAGAGGCGACTGCACCACCCTAAACGGTGCTTCGCTCTATTTCTTCTCTACCTTGGCAAGAGGAGGAGTGAAACAGGAGAGAGGCTGTTCTCAGCGGTAGTTTTGCTGTGGTGGAGCACAATGGGGCCTGAGTTGCAGGTGTGATCAAGAAACAAAAGGGGCTTTGGGCAACTCCACACAATGGAGCCCCACCCCCGGTCAGTGGACCCATCTTTAGAAGAGCTGTTTTTTTGGGGGGATCCCAAAAGGGACTTCTGTCAGGAACAAAGGAAACTACATAAACACGCCGAATCCAAATGGTGCACACAGCGTCAAACTTTTAAAACTCAGGTTATTAAGTACTAAACAGTATGATTTGTGAGGAGCAGTTTAGGGGACCCATAAGGTTACACAAGGTTAATACTGATCACTGTATGGTTTAATGGTGGTTGTTCTGGGGTTACAGCCGGCTGTGGCGGAGGTTAACGGTGGTCGTTCTGGTCACCGAGTTCTGACCCTGTGGCCACTGAGGCGAAGTGAGACACGCCAGCCAGCTGTGCTGTCAACAAACCCAAAGCTGGTTCTGATGTTTGACCAGGCTGTAAGTGTGGCGCTCCTGCCAATATTTAATTTGTAATTTCAGAGGTAGAAATAAACTCTCTGATGTCTGCGAGTTCAAACGTTCTGGATTTTCGGGGAAACGGGCACATCTTCCTTTATACTTTAGGCTTCCCTGCTGTGTGAGCAGAACACTAACATTTTGGCTACAAAACGAAATTATTAAGTTTACCTGACCAAAAATAAATAAATATTGCACACAAAATCACAATTTCTAATGACCACTTTAAAGAAACATTTAAAAATTCTTATCCTGCCTATTTTCTTTTTATACTATCACTTTCTTTTGAGCTCCAAAAACTACCCCAACCTTCATACCTGTAAAACTTCTCGAGGAAACACATGAACCATCAGATGCTTCTTTTTTTTTCAGTGTCTTCATTCGCTTCTTTATTTTTTTTTTCCTCCCTCCAAGTGTTGCATGTGTGCCTTCCGCTCCCGTTTTGCGCACACAATCCACGCAGCAGCCCGGGATCTAATGCTTGCTTTGTGCGGACAGAGGGGGCATAAAGGCATTCAAGTTTTGTCCGTGGTAAATCTTTTCAGAGCCCTTTAGTCCACATGTAGGACTCATACAAAAGACAACAAAGGCGCGGGGGACAGCGGTGGAGTGACAACAGTGATGGGGCTGCGTTTTAACTGCCTCCACAGCACTTAATGCAAGCGCACAGGGCTGGGCTTCCATTCCGCTCTGCCTCCAAAAAAAAAAAAGGTTACCAGCGCTTCATCTATCTACTATCTAATGTCAGAATACCCAATATAATGATGGAAATAGGTTAAATGCACTAAATAATGAGCGAACACAGACTTTCTGGCAATGTGCCAATCATGTTTTATTGTTTAACAACCTCCGTGTGTTTGCCTGTCAAATAAGGTTATCTTTATTCCAAGGCGGTGTGAGCATGGGTACAAAAACAAGAAAATACCTTCATTTGTGCCTTGAAACGTGTGAGGTGACTCACAACAATAAGACAGATGAGCTATGATGATTTCAACTAAAACAATATAGACACTTTTTTTTCTGTATAATAGGCTTTAACTCTCCCAGTTTAGTCGTGCCTGTTTGAAGGTTTTCAGCAGAGTATTTTGAAATACGCGACTCTTTTGCATATATTTTGTTCACAAAGTCGAGAAAAGAAGCGCGATGTGTGTCCTCTATCAGGTCCAAGGTCCACATTAATACTACAACACTGTATATGAAGAGGACAAAAAGAAAAGAAAAAGGAAAGTCTCCACTTTATCCATAATTAAAATTTACCGAGGACACCTACCTCAAGTATCCGAAATCACACGTGAATGGGGCAGTCCGACTGAATATCGTATTCCTTTGGTAATCCATTTGCGAGCAAACACCCAGCACGTAATATTCCTGTTATTCTGAGCTCCATCCGGACACCACTTTTCTCTCTTTTCTTATTTGATCCAGTTGCGCACAGATTTGCGCTCCGCTCGCCGCCGCACGGTGAGCGTTCAGCTGTGCCTGCGTCTCCGTCCCCGGGCCCCTGCGCTCTGATGAGTGATCTTCAAAAGCTCTGCCACGACCACGCAGCCCCCTCCCTCCGTACACCGCTACACCAGCCTCCCCCCTCTTCTCTCTCTCTCTCTCTCCCACCCCCTTCCACTACGATTAACTTTGGAAACCAGAGGGAAAAGACATAAACATTAACGATGCGCTATCCTCGCCACCACGCTCTCTGACTTCACGTGTGATCAACTGATTTAAAACGCGCGTGCAGGAAACGCGCTGCAGCGCACATCCAACACAACAATTACATTTACGCACAACTCCACTCTAATTGCACTTGTTTTTTTTTCTTCTTTTTCCTTAAAACACCGATCATATAACTTTGTATGATGCCAGAGAGCTTGCACTAATAAAGATGACTGCAGTCTGAATAGGAAGGCGACTTTCCTGCAAGGAAAACGCACAGTAAACAGTTTTATTTTATGGTTTCCCCTCTATTGCTTCGCTTTGCAACACGCTTCCAAAACCGGGGATAGATTCATTTTGTCAGCTCTATGAGGAATGAATGGAGACGGGGCACGAAGTGCGAGTAAAAATAGTCCCAACCTGAACTATTTCTGTCCCGCAACCATCAGTTTTGCAGAGCGGCATAGCGACGTGGTCAGAAGAAATATTGTGTTTCCCAGTAAAGACTTCTCTCTAGTTTTTTTTTTTTCTCTCTTTCTTTCTTTCTGTCTTTCTCCCCTCGACTTTCACTGCACAACAAAGTATATCCAACGCAGCTGCAAAGGACTCACCTCATCGGAATGGATTATTTTGTATCCGTTTGCGTTGGTGTAAATCCCAGGAATAAAAAAAATAATAATAATAACAATTTGCGAGTCGTAGTGAATCAACTTCTCCTGGCTGCGAGAAAAACAAACTAAAGCTACGGCAAATGGTGTAATTCGACCCGTGCTAAGTCAATCCATCCAGTGAGAGGACCGCAGCCTACCAATAAGCTGCGCTCTCGCTTCAGTCCCTCCCCCACCGGCCATCTCTCCTCAGTTGGTTTGGGCTCCTCTGCTGTGCTCTGGCTTCCTCCCTTTCTTTCCTAAACCCCGAAGAGAAAGAAAACGCAACCCCCGCTCTCTCCCTCCCACATCTCCTCCTGTGTGACCCCGTATTGCCACCGCCCCCCCCCCCTCTCTGTTAGACCCCCCCATCCCCCAACACCAAGTCAGCAAGAGCGCTGAGTTAAAAAAAAAAATCATTTCAGCGAGTCCACTGCTTAGTAAAAAAAAAAAACACAGCTTTGGACATGTTTGGGTTTAAAGAAGAGATTTAGCACAAATCTTCGACTTCAGCTCAGCATCATGCTGCAGATTTTTCTCCATGAAAAGTGAGGCTACTATTAATCACTTTCAAGCAAAAGTTTGTGCCAAATTACTTTGCAAACTCCAGTTTCTCTTAAAGTTAAGCTTTGGTGTCAAAACACATTTGCCACATGCATATATTAAGTTAAAGAACAGTGCACAGTGTACTGAATGCATTAATTCTCTTTGGCAGGGGTGTTAAACATAGGGCCTGTGGTTCAAATCCTGTTGGAGGTTCCAATCAGGTGTCACATACTACTTTAAATCCTAATTTTTTAAATTCTTACTCGGGCAAACTGATTTTGCTGGAAAATGTTTTTGAATTTGTGGACTTACACACATGCTGTTGTTTCAGCGATGTTTCGTGAACAAGTTTGAACAAAAAACTCAGTCTATGGTCAGATCTAGTCAGATCTTGTGTTTATTCTCTTTGAGAAAAAAAAAGTATAGGACACTGGTTTTGCATGATACAAAGTGAAAAAATGTAAAAGGCTTATGGCACATTTTCTGTAAAAGTAACTACTGTTTCTAATTAATTTTCTAGGAAATGAAATGTTTTTTAAGACATAACACAAAACTGAGACCTGAGCTTGAATGCTGGTCATGCACCAGCGAAATTTAGCGATCTTAGGCCCTGTTTACACGACAACGTTTCACGTGACAACACCTAATCCGTTAAAAAAAAGGAGTGTGTTAACGCTACAGCAGCGGACACAGAGACAACGATGTAGTTAGTATGCCGGGCCACAGGAGGGCGCTGTTGCTTGATTTCGTAATGAAACTACACAGACGTGTGCAGAGAACAATACATAATGAACATGAAGAAAATGGAGAGCACCCGACATCCGCATGGACTGATGACGCATCGGACGCTATCAGGGGTGAGTCTCAACTATTAAACAACTGATCTGGACGATAAAACTAGAATACGGACCGCGGGTAATATCACGACGCGGCCGCCATGTTTGTTTACAACTGGATGAGCGCGGGGGGGGCGGGGGATCCACATGTGCATTTAGAGAGCTCTTAGCCTCCGGCAGTTTCTGCAGGTGGGAATAGCCACAGTGAAAGAATCTTTCCACCTTGGGAGCCGGATTAAAAACTTCGTGAATACAGTGCATCAGCACACTGGTGTCGTGTCAGCGGACCCCCCAAAAGTGAAGAAAGTTTTGCGCATACACTCGTATTCGTTGGCATGCAAACGGGGCCTCAATGACAAAGGAGCACTAGCATTAAAGATTTACCACAACAGTAAATGTGATTAGATATATTCTGGTGGACACAAAATGCTATAAATGGAGGGAAAATACATTTCACTGCATTTAGCATTATAGTTAAAGATGGAATAATGTTGTAATTCCCATTGCTTTTCTTAAAAGTTTTCAAAATGTTCAGGCTTTTAATGAAGGTATATTGCCTTAAATGTCAAATGTCATGGTGTGATTTTACGGATGGACTTTAATCATAGATGAGTACAATATACAACATCTAATCAACTTCTAAAATCATAGGCCTCATTGTGTCGCCACAATTTCAATTAAAATGTTTTCATGTGTAGTTTTGAAGCCCAAAATTTTATTAATTTAACATAGAAAATGATATCAAACATCAAATAGAACTAAACTAATCGACTTTTCTTGTGATTGACTACAATTCAAACAATTTAACAATAGAGCACAAATTTGAATCTCTCTTTCCATCTCTGGGTTTATTCATTGGGATTCTTCATGTTGTATGTAAATCTCAACCTCGGGGAGAGCATTTCCTGTATGCATGTGAAATTGAAGTCGCTGTTGGATGTGACTAGTTGGTGCAACCAGGTCTGCAAGGCCGGACAAAGGAGACTCGTTTACACCCCATTAAAAGAACGGGTTAGCAGATGTGTGAGAAGCTCTTCCACATGAGCGTCGTCATCCACAAGTGTACACACTGCTGACAGCCCCCATTATGAGCTGCGAAAGTAGGATCTGCATCTCAATGCTCACTAAGGAAACACAAGTTTGCACTGCTGATCTGCCTGATCCTGGCTGGGTGCTCCTTGCATGTCTTTGTCCACGCTCGCCCCTCACTCATCCCACCCTCTTCCTCCTTTTTTATTTGTAGTCACCGCGCCTCAATATCCTTCCTCTTCATTTGACAGAACCTTTGTTTGTCCTCACACTTCCTACAGCTCTGTCCAAACTCAACAAGGTTGTTTTCCAAACTGATAGACTCCGGTTTTTGGTCTATGTGATATTTAGCTCTTTCCTTCTCGTATATGACACTTTAATTTGGACACTCAGTGTCTTTTTTCTTGGGTTACTTCTGTGTGCTGGCCCTTTATCCTGTGGGGACTGAATCAGCATGAGATGCTACGTGGGAGAAGATGGATAGATCAATGCGTCTAAGGTTCGCCAGATGCAGGTCTTGAGTGTCACATTGGATGAATAGATATATGGATCCCATGGTGCCTGTGTGTGATTGGTGGACCCATTGATTGGCCCTTCCCCCCCCCCCCCCCCCCCCCCCCCCAGTGAATCGGTGCTTTTATTGGCGGTGTAATGGCTTTGTTACGCCATTTCTTTAGGTTTTGATGACTGTTGGTGCATGACCACTATTGTAGTAATTTGTAGCAATTCAGACTTAATTTTCTATCACTTCGTAAGATTAATGAAAGAGTAATTTATGATTTTTTCCCCCACTTCCAATAATGAGAATGTTGCATACAGTGATGTTTTTTTTTTTTTTTTTAATAAGATATTGCTATCAAAGAAGCCCATCAATATATGCATTGGCAATTTAATTGCACAGTATTAGATAAAGCAATTGTTTTATTTGAATATCATTGGAAAGCATGAATTCTTGAAATAATCACAGTTTGCAGTCGTGGGAGGAAAAATGATTAAGTAGTCAGTGACACAATTACAAGGATAGCAGTAATAAAAGTGAAGCAGATGGGTGAAAGACAAAGGCCTCAGAGTGTGAGAGTATGTTTGGACTGATAGTGGGAATAGACAGATGAATGTATTGATGTTAGGAGATGGAACGATAGATGGTGGGAGAGGGGAATGATAGGCGTGGAGCATTGGGGGGTGGACAGAAGGCAGAAGGCCCGGGCTACTCCTAAAGACTGATTTGCTCCCCAAAGGGACCTGGCAGTGTGTAGGTCGACCCCAGGGGTGTGTGCGGGTGGGCCCCGGGGTGCAGAGGAGAATGCGTGAGCTTGGCCTTAGGTTGGGCCAACAAGAGAGGTGCTCTACCCTCAACTCCCTTATTTACTGCCTGAAATGCTCGTGCAGATGGCCGTGTGTCACGCATGGGGGCTACCGGCTTAAGGTTGGGGCTGAGACCAAAGAAAGGCTGGATGTTTCATGACAACGTGAGCAATTCCCACCAGCTAATTAAAAGATCCATGAAATGAACAACTTGATAATACATAATTTTATTGTAACCTAAATAATGTTTAACACTACTCAGTTTAGATTGGTTGTCATCATCCACATTCAAAAAGAAATACATATCTGACTGCCGGTTTTCAGATTAGAAGTGACCAAAGGTGAGCTCGCAAAGAGAAAATGTTGTGTTGTTGCATTTGGCTCGACATTAAGTGGTCTATCAGATGGCTGCCTCTCAGGGTGGAGACAGTCTGGACTAAGCCTACATGGTGACCTCTGATTGATTAAGAGGCCAGTCCTGGCACTTGGCTGGCCTGGGGCACCATTTGTCACCTGACTGTGCAGTCCTGTTGAGAAGCTTCGTGTCCTCCAATCTACATGCAGACATTTTCTCTAAATCCCCATCTCAGCCGGCTCCACCAGGGCCACCCATGCTAAAAAATCTGTTCACTCACTCTGGTATTGCACAGCCTTTTGGATAAAAGCAAACACCAAATGGCGTATTAGGACATGATAATATATGCAAAATAAAACCTTTTGTCCACAAGTATTAGGTTACCGTAGTTGCTTAATGCATCCCAAATAAAAGTAAAGGTAAACTGAAGTGACACATTAGGACACACCATTGCTTTGCTTCGTGATAAAAAATGGCAACGTAGTTAGCAGACTCTTTGTTGTGCATTTAACAGGTTGGCCAATTGGTTATCACCAAATGGACCCTTGAAAGAAACACAGCTAATAGCAGCTCTTTGCATAATGAGAATATCAGGCAGATACTGAGCCGAGTGTGCTGCCGCTTCCTGTTGGACATATACAACATGGACTGCCGAAGACATTAAACATTAAGAGCACCACTCGAGGGAAAGCTAGCCAGCCATCAAATATTGTGCATACAATTGCAAATCGTCCACTTAAGTGTTTTTTTTTTTTTTTTTTTTTAATCACAGTAATAATGTTTGTTCAACAGTTAGATATTCTGAATTTATGTGCCCCGGTTCCTGTAACTGTAAACTGAGATGATTGTGGATGTGAGTGTTTCACACACTGCTGTCATAAAGTGGTCAAGGTCCAAAACCAAAATGGCCAGTTGGTCAGTTACAAAATGTGACAGTACAAACATCAACTTGCAGGAATTCAGGTGCCCTCTGTTTTGATGGGGGCCCAAGCCTAACATGGACATTCATTTGGTGTGGGGGGGAGCCCATTGTTAGGGAGCAAAAGGTTTATTACTTCTGATAATGATAATAAATGCTTTTATCCCACCCAATCTGAAAATTCTTAATATTTGTATTTTCTAAAACAAAATGTGTGTAAAGATGACAAAAATATAGTTTCAATTTGTCTTGAACCCTTTATTAGACAAGTTTCCATATTAAGTAACTTCCTGATTTATCCACATCTCTTTTTCAACATTAAGTGAATACATGATTAAATAGTTGTGCTCTCCATTGAAGACAAGTGTAACTTGGTTAAAAGGTTAGAAAGCTGTGAAAACTTCTCATAAACCAAAAAATAAGTCTGGTGTGTTTTGAATCTTTGCTTTGCTTTGCTTTAATTAAGTAGCTCTCACTTTTTTGAAAGATAGGCAATTTCTCCATCTTCAATGCTGCTTTATTAGTTCAGAATCGCGGGGAGGTGGAACGCATCGTGGATAACTACGGACGAGTACGCCCTGGACAGGTCGTCAGTCCATCACGGATGGAAAATGGTTAAATACTTACATTATTGGATGACATGCATTTGGATACAACAAAAAAAAAACATTTATCTAATAAATAGTAAGAGTGTGTGGTGTGCACCTGGAGGGAGGTTCTCGCACCCAGAACGGAGTGGGTGTGTCGGTGACGTGTGGGGGTGTGTTGGTGACGGGGAGGTGTTAAAAGAGGAAGTGCGGGGATGCAACAGGGGAATAATGTTTGACAGGTAAACTGTCATGCTGCTGGAAGCAATAAAGAAACGCCGACTCTCGACTCCTTCGTCCGTCTCATCGATCTCTGCCTCCACAAGTGTATTATTTGCAAATAACACTATAGATTGTTGGACTTAAGTATTGAATTATGTATATACTTTAAAAAAAAATCCATCAGGAAATGCATGATCTTGTAATTATTACCTTGATTTCTAAAAAAAGTTAAATTTTGGTCAGTTTTGCACTTTTAAATTGATATCATCATGTAATGTTGGCCTGAAATAGCCTTTTTTTAAGATTGAAAGTTCACAAAAGCAAATATAATAATTACCCTTCAATGAACGCAAAGGGTTGAAATGCTCATTCTGCAAAGTGTCTTTATGAATCTCTATAAATTGTGAAAGTTGTGAATCACAGAAGGGACTGTCTTTCAACAACACCTTAGTATATAAAGGGTTCAGCTTAGCTTTAAACAGTTTGTGACCAGCAGGGTCAATGTCACATTTTTGCTTCTTTTTGGACGAACTGTGTGTCACAGAGTGTAGAACTGATGGCGATACCATCAGATTTACCTCTTCGGAGAATATTAATCTTTATCAAAGGTCAGAGAAAGGTGGCCCGGTTTATAGGCTGGAGTTTAATGCACCAACTGGAGGTAAGATTGAAATATATATATCTATAATTTGCAGAGAAATGACCTGTGCTCTGTTTGCGCATATTGCTCCTTCAGCTATTTTCTGAGGTGATATTGAGAGCGGTAGGGAAGCAAATCTGTTTTGTCGTAACTTGTTTTCTGCTCTGAATTTGAGGAAATTACAATATCTACTTTGATTTGATGCAATTTTGATGACTACCACATTTACTCAAGGAAATGCACGGGAAGGTATGAAATAAATTCTTATTTAATGTGATTGTGTTTATTAGAATTTTCTTTGGGGGAAATGAGAATGCTAATCATATTCATAGGCGGCGCAGTGATCATTTGCAGCCTCCGATAAGTTGCTGTATCGCCGTGAAACGCTGACGATTGAGTGACACACGTGACATTTCTGACTCATTATTTATTGATCCCATTCCGGCTTCCATCTAAATGTTTTAATCTGCTTGGCCATCGCGTCACTCACGTACGAGGGCTATATGAAATGCTCCTGGACTTGAGATGCCGGCGACACAGTTACCTTCTGTCGTGTGTATGAAAAGAATGATGATGTGTTTATCATGCAATGCAACCTTGACACCATGGGGATGATATTTCTACCAATTATGGTGGCCCAAGCCTCACACGGACATTCATTTGGCGTGGGGGGGAGCCCATTGTTAGGGAGCAAAAGTTTTATTACTTCTGATAATGATAATACATGCTTCTTCCCACACACTATGGCCTTCATTACAGCATTGATCCCCTAACATCTCTGTTAAAATCCATCGCTGTAGCTCCATTAATGAACGCTCCAAACATAGCCGTGAACCATGCGGATGATCCAAAGACCTTCTCACGTTCTCAGTAATGAAGTTAATTAGCTATTGGAGAAGTTACACATCCGTGAAAGAATGATATCACTTTATTTAGTGTGGAAGAGGATAGAAGGCGGATTTAGAGGGCTGAGATTGAAGTGTGAAGAGGAAAAGAAAAGCCACGGAGGTTGCAGCATTCACACGCTCTGAAGCACTGGGTTCTATTCTTGTTTGTGAGATCTGACTGGAACACACACACGCACACACACACACACACACTTGCAGACAGGTGCTGTGTGTGGCTCCGACTGTATAGTTAACAG
This sequence comes from Lipophrys pholis, assembly GCF_963383615.2. Classification (NCBI taxonomy): domain Eukaryota; kingdom Metazoa; phylum Chordata; class Actinopteri; order Blenniiformes; family Blenniidae; genus Lipophrys; species Lipophrys pholis. Next base: position 6,981,989 of record NC_137636.1, read on the forward strand.
CTGTGTGTAGGAGCTTGTGCCGGGCAGGCGTGCTGGGAGGTAGCTGTTGCATTTTCTGGCTTCACCACCGGATGCAGCGTTTTACACAGACAGACAGACACACACACACACACACACACACACACACACACACACACACACACACACACACACACACACACACACACACACACACACACACACACTCACTCAGGGCAGCTGTAAGGTGCCATTCAAGAGCCCCGAAGGCATCTGCCCCTACCCACACAGAAGTCACTGTCTCCTTCATGATATTCTGCCTCTGAGCTAACAGCAAAATGAGCCCACTTAGAGTATGTTGTACATCCAATGTATGTCCTGCAGCTACATACCTGTGACTGCTTTGCTGTAGTGTTGGCTCCGACCAGCCAGCCAGCCAGCCACCACCCGCCACAGGGAACACTACAACTGCTGGCCCAAAAATTTACCAAGCTCTTTACCCAACCCCAGGACCAGCCATGAGTCCCTGCACCCAAACCTTGTCCCACCTCTCATCCTGGCTGTCAGTCGCCAGCTAAGTCCTTCTTGGAGCTCGGAGGCGATCTGGGATTTAGGCGAAAAGCCTTTTATCCGGGACTTTCTCTACAGGCTGGGGTGAGCAAATGTCTCATGTCAGCAAAACATGTCAGCATAAACGCTGCAAATGGCATCTTTCTGCCCCTCAGAGGTGGCAAACAAACTTCTTTGAGGGAGCAAACACACAGTGTATGGTTTATGGGTGAAATGTGCGAGTGGCTACTCTTCTGGTCATTAATTGTTTTAAATGAATTTTATTTAAATCAACATTTCTATATCCTTGCAGGACTTTATAGTTATGTGGGTAAAAATAGTTGTTGTGCTGGCTGGTTGTGATGCTACATGCTGATTAACCCTTAGTTGGATTGTATTGGCTAATCTGGGGAATTAAGCTGAGAGCTCTTAGGAATGCCATCAGCTTCTAGATCCAGACCAGGTGTCTACGCAGTCAGCTGGGGAGGGGGTGGGGAGTGTCTCTTTGTGTATTTCTTTGAGAGTGTGTGTGTGTGTGTGTGTGTGTGTGTGTGTGTGTGTGTGTGTGTGTGTGTGTGTGTGTGTGTGTGTGTGTGTGTGTGTGTGTGTGTGTGTGTGTGTGTGTGTGTGTGTGTGTGTGTGTGTGTGTGTGTGTTAGAGTGAAAAGGATAGGAATGGCATCGCCTGCATGACAATGGCAAATGGTGGATTTAACAAGGAGCACCAGTATGCTGGAATTCACTGGAGCGTCCACAGCTCTTATCACATTTACATCAACTGTTCATATGAGTGCAGATTCTTTCAAGTGCAGAGCAAATGTTTACGCTCACGCCCACATCACACTAGGTTCTCCCATTCCAGCCACACAATCCTTCGCCATGGACGCCGTCCACTGTTGCAGCTCCACTTACAGTCTAATTATTTCCAGTGTTAGTCGTCCCTGACCCAGCATGTGCAGACAAGTAAATGAAATCTGTGAAATGTACGATGACAAAAAAAATATTGGCATTCTCAGTGATATTGTATAAATACTCATGTTGCAACATTGTTTTTAATCATGCTCGATGTAACTAGCAGCAGTCCCGCTGATTTTAAATTAGTCCAATTGCGATATGTGAAAGATAGTGCCAACATCACCTGTCTCTTTGACAAAGGTGGCATCAGGAGAGACAGCAGAAAGCAGAGCAGCTGGAGACGGTAATCCCGTCTCTCCAGGTCAGCCATCAGACAAGCTGTAGCAGGCCCCACTAACTCTAGCCTAATTAACACACACCAACAGGGAAATCTCTCCCTCTCAGACCCATAATGCAGCACACACCCAGTTCACCAGCCAGCCATTTCAGGGTTAATACTTTCCAGGCTCCACACTTGGGGGTTTTGACCAGCTCCAACATGCTTTAGCTCCTGCTTCGGAGCTTCTGTCACACCTCCTCAGGGGATCAAGAGATAGATGAGGAGATGGAATTAAATAGTATGCAAAACCATGCAAGATTGAGTTTTCCGTGAAATGTCCTTGGATATGTGTCATTGGTTTATGTCAGCCGTGTCTTGGTGCCAAAATAGATTCTTTCACATACTGCAAAGTCTGCCACAGGGACAAAACAGTCAATTCAAACCTGTTAGTAAGAAACGAGGAAAACATGACGATTAAGCTTTTAGTAGGTAAGTCGTAATTCTTATTAAAGCTGATTAGTGTGGAGCAGAATCAGTATGGAGTCTTGCAACATCTGCACATTTGTAGCAAGTGAGAAAATCAATTTTTTCTATTAGTTTTAATGGTTTTATTCAAGAATTATGGTGGTCATAATATTGCATTCACAACAGCAAATAAATAAAATGTCATGACACTCAAATAAAAGAAATAATTTGCCAGTGGACCATGCTTTCTTTTAAATGAACACTTTAGCAGATGAGTGCAACCAGCGACCCATGGACAACATTTTGCCGCTGCCTGCGTTCTTTGTGGATCATGAAATTGGTATTGATGCAAGGAGGAAACTCGGAGAGTAACATTTAAACCCAATATCAATTGCAAATATTACTTAGAATGTTGTAAAACTAAATGCATGTTAAAGTGAAGATTATTCCAAATTATTGACGGTTCAGCATTATTTAGTGATTTAGTAAACTCTTTATGGTAAATTAGTTGCTTTAACTCTCATTCATTGTTGTATGATCAGTTTAGAATTTGGTCATCTGGTAGAAATGAATTAATTTTGTTGGCCTTCACCAATAAGCTGGGTATCCCTGCCCTAGAGGTTGTAAGCAGGACAACGGTTTCATAGGTGAGTTAACATTTCTGCAGGCGATACTACGTTAAAGCACAGGATCAGTCTGTAAGCTGAGAGAAATGTTTACAGCAAACACCCAGATGATATTTTTCCACGTCCCGTCATGGTCGCTAATTTACTGAATGTATCACTGACAGCATTGACAGTGCTGCTGCGGTGCTTGTGAGACTTTGACTGTCATACACCAGGTGGAATGTGAAACACTCCCGCCGACACTGGGGAGACAGTCGTGTGTGGTGCTGGGACGGAGATGTTGCAGTCGTGGCGTCTGACCCCTCAAACACTCCTCCTCCATAACAGCTCTCAGCCCCCCCACCCCCCACCCCCAATGCATACCCTTCCTCAAGTGTATCTCAAGCTGAAGGGTGGCAGGGAGGGGGGCGTGATGGTATCAGGTGTCATTTAAAAAAGCAGTTGTCAGGCCTGGCTGAAAATGGAGCATGACTTTATTCAGTCTAAATTGTAGCCTGGTGAAAGCAGCGTGGCCTCTCGGTGCCCTCCCTGCAGTGCAGTGGCCATTCCTGTGGAGCTCCAAGAGTCAGTTTAATGGGACTCTATTAAGTGCTCTGTTTTTATGGGATTGATTTCTCCTTCCTGTCGCTCCAAATGAATAGTGTGAGAAATGTCTCTCCTCCTGTTGGATGCCAGGTATCATTGAATTAAAATAACGTCTTGTCTCCCACTGGTAGATTATATTTAAATGACATAGTCACACAGTCCACCTTGACGTCAGCTGATTATTATAGTTTTTTTCTTTCTTCTCACGACGCAGAAGGGCATGCACACACACACATACAGCTGGTGGGGATTAGGGGAGAGGAAGCAGAGTGAGCACAGAGGTTTTCAGAGTCAAAACAACAGAGCTGGACTTGACCTTTGGCCTGCATGGCCATTCATCTGTAGATAACATCAGTCAGTTCCATCGGACAGCTCCGGAGTGTGTACAAGCCATTAAGTGCAGCCCAGACAGACAGACAGACTCGTTATAGACTGAAAACCTGATCTTTGACAATACACACTCCTTCCAAAGGAACTTAAGATAGTGATGACTGGAAAGTATAAGGGTATATGATAATTAATGGCTTCCATTAGAGAGAAAACCCTTCCTCTGCACTTTTTCTGGTGGATGGAGTGCCAAACTAGCTTAGCTGTGTGTTTCTGTCCTACCTGGGGCTATAGACAAGCGGTATCCTGCATGTTAAATAAAGTCTTTCCCTCCTCCGAGCCTTCCTTCTGTGGTTCCCATTCCTCAAGTTAAATCAAGTCTTTCCCAGCTCCTCACATCTCTGTCTCCTCTCTTTTTCTCTGTCCACACATTGTCAATGGGATTCTCTCTTAAATTATATCATCCCTTAAGCCTCCATCGTCATTTTCTCTCATGTTTGTTGAACGATGAAGTCAGCAAAATGAATATGGCCTCTGTGTGCTGTGTGTTAAACATGTGAGTCTTTATCGCTGAGAAAAGGGTAAGAATGGGCATGTGTGTCAGTGCACTATTGCTGTGGGATGTTAATTTTATCTCCCATTGGGTTATTGGCTGCGTCGTAGACTAAGTAGAGTCATTTACCAAAGGTTACAGCCGCAGTCATGGATAGCAGCAGATGATAAGTCATACAAATGAGCCTTATCCTCAGCAATAATACTTTATATTCAGTGCTTCCTTCCATTTTGCTGTTTGCATTTCTGCTATGTTTCCTTTAGTCCGTCTGCTTTTTTTTTACCTCCTCATTATTCTTTCATCTTGCATCCTTTGATTGATAGAGAAAAGCTAACCAGCATGTAGCTGCCACAGGGTTGTTATATAATCTTTTGTGGATCTTGGTATCAGTGCTACTATATCATATCCACGGTTATGGTGGTATGGAAATGAGATGGCAGCTCTCAACAGGGGCTCTCAAAACAATTATCTATACTTCATAGGCGGGGATGCTGCTGGGCCACTGGCCAGTGCTCTGGGCTTCCTCATTTCTCTAAGAGCTAAATGTTGCTGACTTGCCGCTTTCTCACAGCACCAGCCTTGCCCTTGTTAGGAACAAAGCTGAATGGGAGTCTTTTTCACGATAGTTTGTCCTTGCGTTTGGAGCCAAATAACAGGAACAACAGGTATTGAGTGACAGTGGGGTTAGGAGAGTTGAAATTGGTTTAGGAGAGCTGCACAGAGAAGTGCATGGATGAAAGCACATAGGAGGACTGTGTGAATTAAAAAAATAACTATGTATTTTTTTTAAGGGAATGTGTATTTGTGCTAGACTGAGGATGTTGTCTTTAGAATGATGACAAGAAAGTTGATATACATGGATTCTCTCAATATACTGTGGTTTATTCACACAATCCAGAAACAGGCTTTGTTAGTGGCTTAAATGACTGTTTAATTTGAATAATCATTATATAGTATAACTTTTAAACACAATTCCAATCACACCACTACATCCAACTTTGGGTCACAGTGCAGTGGGACTGATCCCAGTAGACTATTAGGATAGACAGAATGCACCCTGGACACTTAGACTTTGGGGGAGACCAGAGTATACGAAGAAACCTGACACACACAAGGAGAACATGCTAATTCAACACAAAAATGCCCCCAGGCCCTTTTTTGGGAACCAGGAACCATGCCGCTATGAGGCAAGAGTGCTAACCACTACACATATATACACATTTCTCCTCATTTAAAACCATCCTTGAATGATTGCATTTGCCTGAGAAAAAATTTATAAATTAGGTGACCTCTACCATTATCTATTCTCTGAGTACTTGTAAGTTCCATCCAGTTTCAATTATTTCACTTTTATGATTTTGAAAATACACTCTTTATTCTATTGTATTTATTCGATTAATTATTGTCTCCTCATATAAATTCACCGTAACTGATTAAATCAATGTAACACAATCCACAACGTTAAAGACTTCATGAGAGTGTATTTGCCCTCTTTATTTTGGCACACTCTTTGACTTCTGTGGTTTGGAAGATACCTTCTTTTTGTCTGCATATCTGTGTGACGGCACATGGCCAGGCTTGGCCTCTGACATCTGCCCCTAAGCCCTGCGTTGTATCGATGAAAAACCCGCACGGTGCTGATAAGTAAGCGCATCACATGCGTGTTGCTCAATCCAGGTGAACCAGTCATCAGCAGTAATTCCATAAAGAGCATTTCGTCTGTTTTCGTGTTTGTTTGTCTGGCGGCCTGCGCCTGCTCGTACACGTTGGGCCGTGACTGATGCACGGCCAATCCCTTTATTTGAGAAACTTTTATGTGGGTGAAGAGTGAGCTCAGTGATGAGCACTGTGAACGTACGTAAAAGACGGATCTTGACGCCATGCTTGCGAATCACTGTCTTGCCCAAGGGGGTCTGGGCTGTGGTTTTTAAAGCTTTTGAGCAGAACAAGTGATTAGACAGGGGAGGCCTACTGAGCCGTGTGTCAGTAGCATGACTCGCCGTGTGTGAGTATAGGATGAATGTGCTGCGGTGGCTGGAGTTCCCCTAGATCAAGCGCACGCTGTTTTAAGATGACTGTTTTTAGCAGCAGCTGTCAGGCTTTGCTCTGGACATGAAAGGCAAATATGGAAGCCAAGACGGACAAGATCTGAAGGGCGGGGATCTAAACAACAACTCGATACAGCAGGGAGCGAGAGACTTCAAGTAATTCCAGATATTCTGTTTAACATTGACACTTTTGATTATGTGGAAATGACATTGCTGCCTCAGCATGCCAGGGGCTTTAGGCTGTACCACACTGACACACCTGCCTGAGTCAGCTGAGTCAGGACATGTGTGACTGTGGAAATGTAGGTGTGGGATCTTTTTATGGGAGTATAAACATAAGGTCAAAAGGGTTTTCTCCTCATTGATCTCACGGTTTTTCTTTTTTTACTTCCATCTTGCTCCTCCTCTAAGGTTGTTGTAGTGCCTCCCCTCCTCCGCAGGTTGTAATACGTTTCTAAGGGCAGCGGGGGAGTTGATCAGCCCTCCTATCCTCTCTGTTTGTGTCCTAACAGAACCGTCCTGCTCTGCACAACTTGCTGGCCATGGGCAGCCAAGGGAGCGCAGCACTAATTGTGTAGGTCACTGAGGTTATGCAGCCTCCCCGAGTCTTTCCACTCGTTCTGCCTCTGCCTCCCTCTCTTTGATGTGGTGTAGTTGCTGCTCTCCACGCAGTCACTGGATAATAATGCATGACATCACAGTTTACACTGCCACGAGAAAATAAATACTGCACTCGGATATTTGAAACTGAAAACTTAAAAGTTTCCTCTCTTGCACGCCAGAGAGGTTAATCACGGAGGGAATCCTTGGAAGCTTCCGCAGTTTTCGACACAACCTCTGCTCATCTAAAATCATTTAGAGCTTGTTTTGTTTCCTCTCCCTTTTCCTGCTGTGTGTGATGTAGGAAATGTAGGAGATGTTTGTCTTTTCAGGCGGGTTCCGTTGTCTTTTGTGTGTCTTGTCTGAAACAGCATGTCAGCCAGGCGGGGCGGCTCTGGGAGGATGTGTGTGTGAGAAAAAGAGAGTGTGTGTGTGCTGAATGAAATGTAAAAAGCAGTACGCCTGCCTGCACACACACACAACAGCCTTTGGCCTAATGGGAGCTGACACTCTGACAGGCTCTCTGAGCTCTTTATCTGGGCCTCTCGCCTCAGAATTTGTGTGTACGCATTTGTGCGTTGTGTGTTTCTGCCTCTGTGCGCGTGTGTGTGTGTGTGTGTGTGTGTATGCATGTGGATCTGTGACCCCAGCGGTGGTAGTCGCCAGGCCCCTAGAGAGTTCTTTAACCCCCTAACAGAGTCAGACTCATTTACATTGAAATGGGAGAGTGGCAGGGCCTCTTTATGGACTGTTTGCTTTTGCTCTATAGAAAAACCTCAACTCCACCTCTCTCTCATACACAAGTGCGTGCATGCATACACGCGCTCACATACACACGCAGAGTTGAACTAGGTGGGAATTTGCTTTGCAGCAGCTCACACAGTTTTTTTTTTTTCAAACTTTTGGGCTGTTATGCCCACTTTAAGAGTCTGAAGTGTGTGTATGTGTGTGAGTGTCTGGATGCATGAGTTATGAGGGGTCAGAAAAGGGCTGCTGGGATCAGGTCTGCGTGAGTGTGACCATGTGGTTGTTAGTTGAGTGTTCCTCCACCTCACACCACAGCTCCCCTTACTTTCCTAATGACTGCCCAACAGAGCTGATCTGGAGTTCCCCAGGTTCCCATCAACTCGCTGGTCGCTCTCTCTTCCTCCACAGTGGAAGCCCTAAATCTGAGCCAGTACTGGTGGCTGTGGCAGCACAAGGCAGAGGGTTTTTAAACTTAGTGGTAGCTTGCCAGAGACAGTCTAATTATAGCAGGCAGGAAGTGAGTGGGAAGGAAGCCTTTGATGATACATACAATTATATTTTTGTCAGGAAAGCGCAGCGCTGAGGAGGGGATCAACTCTCCTTCTGCCCCTTTTTTGAGACTTTTGTATTGACTTTAACATATAGTAAGGACTCTGCTCTTCTTGCAGGCTTAAATCAGTGTTCTCCTCACTATCAGCCATCTTATCTTTCTGTAAGGGCCTTCTATAAAAAAGGAGAGCAGAGTGCACTGTTTGAAGTCAAGTGGTTGGTAAAAGAGCAAATAGAGTCGATGTTTTCCTCCTGTCTTGTTCTCGTTTGCTAATTTCTTCCTGATAGATGTTCACTCAGACCAGCTTTTCTTCTCTGTGGCGACACTTGAATGGACACAAGTGTTTCTGTTAAAGATCACACAGGAATGCACTGTGGAATCCATATTTAGTCATTTTCTGTATGTTTTTCATACGTCCACATAACGTCTTCCAAGCAGCGTTTGTTCCGTGTTTAACTGCTACAAACCTGAAAAGTAAACCGCTGTGAACTGCTATTGAATTCGGTCATTTTTCTCAATGAGTTCAGTCTTTAATTTGTTTGTTTTTGCATGTTGTGTTGAATCAGCACCTCGAAGGTGGTCTCTAATTAACCGGATTGCTACAGAGCCACTAGTGATTGTGGTTTCAGATGATATACTTGGTCAGTTAAAGGGATAAAATTTGCACCAGGCAAAAGTCAAAGTGTGCTTAAATGTATTTTTTTGTGTTTTCCAAATTATTTTACTTGCATGATCCTCAATCACAAATAAGATTGAAGTAATGATTTCCGAGGGGAAAAAAGGAAAATTAACAGTTTTTTGCGCCTAATTATTTATTTTATTGCATTACAATTTTTGAACTGAAAGAGTCATCCTCAATTTTTTCAAACAATTAAGTTATAAATGGAGCACTTGTGGACAAATTGCATGCCACACATGGCAGTTGGTCCGAGCCAATGGGGCCATGCCCTGCACAGGAATGCCCGTGCATGGTTAGCTTGACTTTTAAACTATGGTTTCAGGATGCAACAATTAATTTTAGGTATAGTTGTAGATGTTTTAGCTGCACACCACTTCCATTTCCTGTTGAGGATGAGTCATTGTGTATGCGTGCGTGTGTGTGTGCATGTGGTGAGTTTAGTCACCACAGCAAGAGCAAGCCACTCTCTGACTCGCTGTGATGGGATCCAGATGGAAATTTTCTGTGGATTGCCCACTCTGCTAACCATTATAGTTCTTACAATGTTCCCAGAATGTTTTCCTCTTCATCACACAGTCTCTCAATATAGTTTTATACTGATGGACAATGTTCGGCTGACTCATTCCTGCAATTTGTGTAGTCATTATCCTCCAAAGAAGTTAATCTGTGATGTCAAAAGGCCATTTTACTTTGTTGTAGTCTTCTTGGATGCTCTCATTATGCCTGAATTATCCAGACTGGGCCAAACATGACCTGTATTCACTCACATCAAGAGAGGAAGAGAACTGCTTCTGTTCCTTTCCAGACTCCCTCCTGGATGTCTCACTTGTGCCACCACAGACCAGATCAAAAGCTCCTCTTCCTATTCAGTCTTGAGTTTTACGAAAATCATGCCCGGACCTTAGCAGGCTATCAAATGTTCGTCCAGATACTCTCACACACACACACACACACACTGTACATCCAAACAGAGTCAAACTGAGTGTTTTGAGCTGTAACAAACAGAGTCACCAGGGGCCAAGCAAGAGAGCTTTCATGTCGGGCCAAGTGGTCCAACACTCATTGTGTCCAGCTCCCCTTTGGGTGAGGGATGCATATTCAAGGTCAACTCACAATGCAGGGCAGCTCAAACACAAACACAACGGCGGTTCAAGATGTTTCCGTGTATGTGTCTGAATGTTGCGGTGACAGATTTGTTGTGTTTGTATTTTTTTTGTGACTGATCTGCCTCTGCAAGTTGGGACTCGGTTTCTTGTTTTTCCTGCTCAGGTTCAATGACACCAGCCGAGAAAGAGCAGCACAGATCTGAGGTTTGTCAAATCGGGAACCGTGGGTGGGAACAGGAGTGGATTTCTCTCACCGATTGATACAATTCTGTGTTTATCTGAGAAAAATAGGTAAATATTAACTTAAAATACATGACCATTTTTGTTTGTATCATTGCTAGTGCCTCGCTGGGATCATTGTTTCATTTCATTTGCTCGTTGCAAAATAAACAAGCTTGCAGCTCTTAAAATAGCAGAACTATGTTTGTTCATTTTAGATTATTTACATCCTTCAATGTGCGCTTCATATTTTAGTTCTGCTCGGGATGCATAAGAAAATGTACACCAGCATTTTAAGCAATTTTGCTGTGTTGTATTACATTCATAGCTGCATGTAACACATTTTGTTGAGATGTTCAAACATCGTGATGTGTCCTTTTCCCCTTTAAAATGAACCAGCTTCTTCTGTCATACCAATCCAAATGTTGTTAATGTGTTTCATTCCTGCATAAATAGAATTAAACATGGAATTCCACAAAGACAGCTGGCTGTTTAGGCCTCCACACGTTCAGATGAGCATGCAATGATTAATTTGCAGTGTCTCCGTATGTGTTTATGAGCCAAGTGTATTGTGTGGCACAGTGGCCTCTGGGCAGAGCTTCATGTTTGCATAAAAGAAGGCTCATGCTGAGAAAATGCCAACAGCTGATGAATTCTTGCCCAGTGCAGCAAGGTCAAGCAGCTACTTTGAGAACACACATCTCCCTCTCTAGCCGCCCATTTCGCAGAAGATGAAAATGAAATTTTTAAATTGAACATGTATACCCCATTGTGTGAAACTGCACAGGGGTCACCGGGTGGGTTGGAAGGAGTCCTCGTATCAGCACAATCACAGAGAGCCACCATCAGTTAAATTCACTTGAAGCGGCGCGAGCCAAACAGGGAAAATGAAAGCAAAACATGAATTTCTCTCTTGTCTCTTTTTCACGGCCAGACTTTGTGCTTATCTCCAGCTCTGTTTCACCTCTCCCTGCCTTTTTACAGCCTACTAAAAGCTACAGCTGCAAACTTTGCTCAAACCACTTTACAGTGGTGACCTGAAATCTCAGCAGGCACAGCAGGCAGAGTACTTGAGTAGAGTTGTTGCGTAAATTTGTGTATTTTTTTGTCAAACTTCTCTTGTATTGAATAATTCACCGGCAGACCTATATATAGGGTTAACACCGCTGGGCTCTGTATTTTTAGCGAGCTCAAGGTTTTATGTAAGGCTCTTTATATAATCACAAGGTTTAATGGTACATTTCACTGTTAGACCTCAGCCGTGATGAGCAGATAGCGGGTCAGAGGACTCATTAATCATCACTTTTGGCAGACACATGCACACATGTACACATGGCTTGGGGCCTCTTATCACTGCCGTGTAGGTTTTCAGATGTGTTTATGTGTGTGTGCGTGTGTGTGTGTGTTTGTGTGCACATGGACAACATAATGAGAACTCTATTTTGCATAGCTGCATAATTCTGTGCCAAATGTGTCTGTTTTAAATATGTCACAAAACCCTCCCATTGCTGTCTTTTCTATTACGAGCCACACACATGCCTGTAAAATCACACCTCTGCCTGTCCTGCACTGATGAGAGTGAGTCACCATCCAGCGAGCGCTGAAGGGCCTGAATGGAGGCTGTGAGAGAGTTATTAGTAAACACATTTATCTTCCTGATGTGCCCTCTGTGAAAAAGGTCCTAAGTCTGCATGTACCGGCATCCAGCAGTTTCTTATCTGCAGCTAAATGGAAGTCGTGGTGACAACCACAATTAGGCAGGACAGCACAGGATGGGAGAGGGTCGTACACATAGTAATTACTTAGTCACCGCAGCAAGGCCAGTGACACTAAAACACTGGCTACAGCTCATTGAGACAAGCCGGGGAGATAAATATATGCATCATTGCGTGGGCTCAGAAATTGTCTTCACTGTGAAGAAGTCACGGAAGGGTCTACAGCAAATATCAGAAACCCTTATTAATCCCTCAGTCTGTTTCATTTTAAATCGGCACAATTTACCTATTAAGCTGCACCATGGACTTCATTATGGACGTGTGTTTTATTCACATAAGAAATAAATCATTTTTAGCACACTAAGATAGAAAAATAAAACAGAAATTTGCTTGTTTCTTTTATTTATAGATCTCATTTTCACCCCCCCATAGCAAAAATCTGCTTCATTATTTTGAATTCATAAAATAATTTCCCTAACAAAATAAAGTAAATTTTGTTAACTTTCAAAAATGCAAGTTTAATGAATTTTTATTTTTTTTAAAACACAATATTAAAAATAAATAGAATAATGTATCCATAAAAAGGCTCAGTTTTGAAAGAAAAAAAACCTAAACAAAAACCCCAACCACACCAAGCTGGTTTTTGAATAGATAAGATGAATTCACACGGTAGAACAAAAGAAAACAAAGAACGGTTTATGTTTTTATGAAAGAAATAATTACCGAAGTAGGTTTAGAAATAAAAACATTAATTCACAACATATATTTTCATTTAAAAGAAAACAATAACTCCCTCCCTCCTAATTAAAGAGCAACATTTTTAGGAAAGAAGAAAAATTAGACCTTGGATTTTCTGCTTCATCAATATTTGGAACAAAACAATACAGCAACACCTTGGATAATATATAGTTGAAGTTGAATATTGGTCTGACCAGTATCAGTCACTGTGTACTTCAAGCAGGTAAGAGTTTTAGTTTTGGACATCTACTCAATTAAATACAAAACAAATTGTGGATTGGTTTTCTCATGTTCATGTAACACATTTCTGTAATCAATTGACCAACTTGAGAAAAAAATTAAAAATCACAAATGAATTCTATTAAAACCTTGGCGCAGTGCATGTATGGTGTACCTTACGCTTCACCCTCTCATTTGTTTGCTATTCAGCGGCCGAGGTGAAAATATTGAAAGTTATCTCAAGAGTGAGTTATTGTTTCAGCATGGGTCCAGGCAGGTCCTCAGAGCCAAAACAACAGAGTCAGCTCTGCCGTCCTTTGAAAACAAACCTGAACTCCGTCTGGCACAGGACGTTTATTTATCCCGCAGATACAGGCTGCATCGCTCCGGGCTGCCCGACAGCCATGCTCCATATTTCATATATTCACCATGGATATACAACACCGGCTCTGACGGTACTACTCATTGTGAAGTATGTCAAGATGTGTATGAGTGTGTGAGAGAGGATGTATCCACTAACTAGTGTGACTGTGATAAATCTGTGATGGAGCGGTTCTGCCTAGAGCTGTCCTTGAGAAGCTGATACTTTCCTCAATGACTGAACCCTTTTTTTTTTTTTTTTTCTCTTCCTCCCCATAGCTCCTCCTGTTATGGTCAAAAAAACTTCACAGTACTTGTGGATGTCATTAAGGAACCTGTTATGCAAATACCTTTAAGATAATTTATAAATTTGAAGCACATGTTCAGGTCCTGCGGTTTGAGTGAGCTTGTAAGTTGTTATTTATGCTGCACATGAATGCTAACCGAATGTGAACATTATCCAAAGTTGTTGTCGTAGTGGTTACTATTTCACTGATCTCCTGTTTGCTGGAGGATGAACAAACTCACTACTCAAACTGGAGGATCTCAGACTACTAGTAAAAGTTCAATCACAATACCTGTGATGAGCTACCCTAAATAAACATTATTTCCTAATGAAGACTTGTCTGATGCTGTTGGGAGTTTATCTCAACCATCTTTTAGGGTCTTTTCCCCATAACTTCATATCTCCCCGGAATTACTCATGTCCAAAGTATAGCGCATTTAATCAACTAGCTGTTGTAACAAAGGACTAAGGGACTAGGCACAATGTGTTTTCAATTACTACTTTGAAATATATATTTTTTTAAAGTATCTATCAACTGTAATCAAGCACTAATTTTCAAAAACTGCTGAGGTGGTAAATAAAAACCGCCATGTACTTCCTCAGCCACATTGATCACACATTTCATTCAGAGGGTAGAATTAGATTGTAATTAATGATGAGGAAAGAACAGGCGGTTTGTGAGTTGTGCCTGTGTGTTCATGATGTGTACGACGCTACAAACCGAGACCGGAGAATTCTCCAGGATATTTACACCCGACTTGACTGATAACATAATTAAAGTTCATGTAGTGATCTGTGGCGGCTGTGTTCCCAATACACACCGAGCCTGGTCAGTAAATAAAGTGCTGTGCCAGGAGGCGATCCTATGACACGACATATATTCAGCGAGCACACACACACACACACACACACACACACACACACACACACACACAAATAAATAAGAAACTCTACAGTCGTGTCACACCCTGGAAGAGTTGCTGCTTGCTGATGAAATGTTGGAGCGAAAGTACATTGGTGCCACTATGTTACAAGACACGGCTGATAAAGACTGTTTGTTTGACGGCGTGCATCTTTAATTCAACAGGGTGAGTTTTCAAGAAGTTTGTGTTTTCTGACGGATGATAAATTATTCCATCAAGCACAGTTCAGTCGCATCAGCATCACCGCAGTCCACTCTGCACCGACTGAATAGCAGCTTGCCCTCCATTAAACAGTGTCACCGAGGCAAAATGAAAAATCTGGTGCCCGCTAACGAGAGTCAGGTGATTAAAGTGTCCTCATCATCAAGAGCAAAATTCAGACCTGTTACGAAAGGGTGCAAGCACATTTAATTAGAAAATAGTTTCATTGGTGCTGCTTCGAACTTGGAAAATGTTCTTGGGGAACTTTCTTCGAGTTTTGGCTGCTCTTTTAAAGAATGGCATTGGGGTTATCTGAAAATGGCGGTTTTGGAATTTGAATTACTCAGTCCAAACTTTTCGAACACACTCTTTATGTGTAAATGAGGAAAACGCAACTTTCCTGACACATGGAGTACTGTACATGTACACCATGGTCACAGTCAGTAGTTTGACTTGATTAGTCTGATTGACAATAACAAAGAAAGATCCCAAAGTGCTCGTGCTTCCCACTCTTTTGAATTTAACAGCAAAAAGTGTACTTTTACTTTATCACCTACGAATACCAGGATCATTAATACAATGTTGCTGTTTTAGTGAGAAACAATCCTCGTGGACGTCTGTGCGGTCTTAATGTTTTAAATGGGCGCAAAACAACAATATCACCTTTGACTTTTCAGCTCATTGTTGCAAGGCAAAAGTGCCAACTATGACACCATGATGCCCCACACAGAAACATAAATGCATGAATAAATAAATAATTTGGCCTCAAGTGTGAATGTTTGCATTTGTTCGCTCTGCATTTGACTAAACGCAGTCTGAGGTGCCTTTTGCCCTGCGTCGGATCCGCTCCTGCATGTTTAACCTTATTCTGGATAAAACAAGTATAGAAGATGGATGGACAGATTATATACTATTCGTGCTGAAAACTTACAGACACATATTCTGCCTACTGGTATGAGGAATTCATAAACACTGTTATACATTCCCAAAGTTGTTGGCAACAATCCTGACGATGAGCGACGAGCACTTGTTTGCAACTTACCAGTGGAGTTCCACAAAATCACGTCTGTATTACCTTCCTACCTGGGAAAACCCCCTAAAACCTGACGTCACCACGTGAGATTTGAACTTAAGGAACTTTGTCTTTCCCAGAATATCGAAGCAGCTTTTGCTTTCACAACAGCAATGGAGATAATGTTTGAGAAGTATAACTCACATAAAATCTATAAATATGAGTATTATATGTTCTGCTTTGACAGACTTATAAGATCCAGATGCTTCAGTTCCCCCCAGCTGTTGCCATTCATGACAACATCTGTCTTTTTGGACGTGTGTAACTGAAGATTCACAGTCGCTTCAAAATCATAATTCACAGAGCAATATTTCAGTTTAGAGATTATGGTTGGTCATGTTAGTTCCTAAAGTTGTTCTGGCAATCATTTAGGAAAGCAAACACTGCCCTAAAAGTCTTCTTCATGGATAACTTGCTATAGATTTAGAGCACTTTGGATTATTAATGGCAGAGTAAAGTGTGTGTACAGTGCATGAATATGTGAGGATGTGTGGAACTGGTGGACTGATATAAAGTTTTTACCCACTCAACTTTAATAAGGTCTTGAACTAAGAAGGGGAAATCCTCAAACACCGAAGAGTCCGAGTGTGTCTCTGCATCACACCCAGAACTCAATTAACAGATCAAAACACAATTTTATCATGCTAATTGTATCCTCTATAGTGAAGCACATCCCTCCTTCAGAATAACCTCCTTATGTAAATTTTTCCGGCGGATGTCTTCCCGAGGCTCTCACCGCCAATCCACATCTATATCTTCAAAGTAAACGACCCAGTATCACATGATTGAGACTCACCATCCAACTGCATTCAGACTTGTGAGAGGATTAAGGTTACTTTCAAACTAAACAGAAAGCTTCCACATCTGAGCTGGACAGACACGTAGGATGGGAGTGTGGGCAGAGCTCAGCGAACCCTTGGCTGAGGAAGCGAAGGGAAACTCTGCCACAGAGGCCAGAGGGGCTGTGTGCTCCACTCTCCTTTGTTACTCTAAACAGGTGATTCTGCTCATGTTCCCACTGACTCCTCCAGAAGGGATTTGTCAGCCACCACAAAGGTGTGGATACATAATGCCATATATACGGCTTTTAGTGAGTTAGTTATGAAAACTCTGTAATATTTAAGCCCTCAAAGAGAAACAGATTTCTATTTCAGGTCATGAGGCCATCACAGGGCAAGCACAGACGGAGAGAAGCAAACACTCACATTCACACCTATGGGCTGTTTTAGGCACTATGTTTTTGCATTTTTGTTTAAATGTTAACATTTTGAATACAAGGATTTATACAGAAACAACAGAAATACTGAAAACGATGTGGTTTGCATGCCAGGCAACGAGTTGGAGCTGGGTTTTTTTTGTGTGTAATGAAGTCCCAGGAAGACATGGGCTGTGAGTTATGCCACTCTGGAAGCCACCATTGTTGTTTTGGTCCATCTACAGTTGCATGTACAGAATAACTATTTACTGTGGCTGTAGTGCATATGGGCAGTAGCAGCACTTACAAAAAGTTGAGTTTTTCCTCGTTTACACAGAGACGGAGTAAAACCATTTTCGAAAAGGTCCACCGAGGGAGCTGTTTTTAAAAAGTTGTGTTTTCAGTGGCTCCGAGCACCGTTGCTGTATATAAGGACACCCAAAACACAATGAAAGTTTTTAATTTTCACTTGAAAGCGTTGTCTCAAAAACTTTTAAACATCTTTTTTTAAATTATGGAGCAAGTGGAGAAAATGCACACAATTAAACTATACAAATTCCACAGAGAGAAAGGCCCCTGCAATTCTATTAATGTTCTCCCTCAATTAAAATGTGCTCAGAGCTACATTATTGTAGCGCTGCTACGACACATGGGCTTAACTGTTAACACTGTGCGGGTCAAACAAATGACTGGTTCACTCCTATATTAGGAGGAAGATGCTCTATTACTTGTATGTTTGCATGTCAGGAAATGTATCAGTAACTGTTTAATGAACGGTGAAAGTTACTCACTGAAACTTCAGTAATTGCGAATTGGTTACTGAAACATTGCTGTCAAAAGTAGTAAGAACGCAGTGCTCACTCTGAACACTTACCCTGTGTTTTATTATTGCTGAGCACATATTTGCTGTTTTCTGACACGTTTTTTTCTTTTTTCTTGGTTTCCTCAAACTGGTTAATTAAAACCTGCTGCACAGGCACTGATCAATGGGTGGTCACAGAAAATATTTAGAGGTGGTAGAAGGATTTGCTTTCACTGGCACCGAGCACCTGTGCTCGTGCAGGCGTAAATGAGCCTTTCTGTTCTGTGTCATTCACTCTCCTTTAAATGCAACACAGATGCATGTTTTAACGGTGTTATTCATAGGTCAGCGTCGGGTGAGAAAATGCTGGCTTAGTGTTGATGGAGGCTAAATAAGGAGGTAAAAGGATGTGTTTTTAGATCTGGCCAGCTTATATTGGACCCAGTTCTAGATGTTAATGTTTCCTTACTTTGCTAAAGTCCTTGGTGTGATATAAGTCAGGCCTCTTCAGAATTCTTCATACCTCTGGTCGGAGATTGTGCATTACAGCTGGTTTCCACTTGTGTGTAAAAAGCATGACGGCTCCTTTAGAGCAACTTTGTTTACTTTAGTGAGTACAAACTTTCAACAGCCCGCCAGAAGAGCTTCTGCCTCTATTTTGTTTCCTCAGCAAATTACAAGAGATGCCCAACATGTCGCTTTCTTAAACCAGCACTTTGAGTTTTACACCCATTTGACATTGTTAGAAAGAAGCAGGAGTTTGAACTTCTCTACGTGCATATTTATCATACCTAACAGAAAAACTTCTGTCACTTTTTATTTGAATGACCATTTCAAAGTGAATGAATAAGGGAAACTGATTCACCATTAAATCTCACTGAAATAATCACCCACAATTTCATCCACTTTCTCTGAGAAGACCAAGAAAGAATTTCCTCTCTACTCAACATGACCAGACAAACGTCTTGTGAAGTATGTGCAAATATGTGTTGTCAGACAGAAAGTCACCACCAATGATAGACGTGCATATACACACATCCTATGACATTGAAAAGTATCCAGGCGTTGGCTTTTCTTTCACCAGCTATCCAGCATGCAGTTCAAACAGAGTAAATCTTGCTTGTGTCCACAAAAGCAACAGCAGAGGGGTTAAACTTCAAGACCGGGGAGATATTACTTACCCCCGACGGCACAAGATGCTCACTGATGACCTGCCAAGAAGGAAGAAAAAAACACCAACCAAGTCAGGCTGAGAACAGGTGCAAAATTCATCATTGGCTCAAGTTAAAAGTGTGTTTTCAACTTTGATTCCGGCTGCTTGTTCATCAAACAGCCTGTTAATGAAATCTATGTTTTTGTTTTTTCAAGCACAATTAATTGACTGGAGTGAAACTTAAAAATTCTAATCAGCGTAAATCAGTTTAACACACAGCAAAAACAAAGCTCTAGCACGAGCAAGAGAAAAGTAAAATTTGTAATCTCATTACAGCTTCGGAACACTTAAAACGAGGCCTTCCACAGAGCCGCTACAACACCATGTGTCCGCTGCATTGTTGCCGATCTAAAGTCAAACACAGGCTTTCTTCACAAAGACAATAGGCCTCCCAATTGAAAGCAGTCATTCTGCAGTTTTGAAGGAGGCCCTGTGTTAGCACATCCAGTGTGTGAGACCTGTCTAGAGTTCAATTCACAGAGTCTGGGGGTCTTTCATCTCCATGGGCCGATCACTCTAAGCTGGGAAACAGGACCTAAGGGACCCTCAGCTCGCAGTCCCCCAGGCTGGCTTCCCTGCCCTCAAACCCCTCCTGCCCCGTCCTGCCGTACTGGCCCTCTCAAAGGAGCCTTTCAGTATTGTGTTGAGGCCCGGTTCCAGGTCAATGGGAGCCCAGAGATTTAGTGTTGCGGTCTGAGTGGGAACAAACGGTTCGTTTGGGGATCCTTCTGCGGTAGCTTGAAAACTTCCGTAACACCGAAAGTATTGCTGACTTGAGTTTTTACTCGAGGTGCAGCCAAACTAATATGACTGCGACGACAGAGGTGTCAGTTTGTGTTTAAATCTCGTTGCCTGGTCAAAGGCAGAGGGTGACCGCAGGTCCTCAAGCAAAAGTTCATGTCATCTTTTGTGTTTCATTGATAATGTAAAATGTACTCAACACGTCTCAACAAAATGCCACAAAATGTCCAAGATAAATTAAAACTGGTGACACCTGATGTGGCATTTCCAGAAACACAATTACACTGACCTGCAAAGGGAGTGACATTTAAAAGAAACACATTTGCTCCCATCATTGGAATTACTGCAGAGAAGTCAGTTTAAAAGTGATATGAATATATATGCAGCATTGATGGCGCGCTCGTGAGGAAATGGGAAGTGGAAAAGTTCAGGCAAAAAGTAGAAGAAAAAAAGATCTGATCACCGTAAAAGTGGATTTTGAATAGCTACATTAAGCAAGTTTAACATCACTCCACACCGCCACATTTCATAATAAGGAATGCTTTAATAAACCAGCATTATCACAGCCTTCCATTGACCAGTCAGGACAACCAGAGGACAAACAATGCACCAGGTCGGACATAGAAACTTAACATGACTTCCAACTGTTGCATTTCAGCACATACCTTTAAATCACATATTGTTAACCATAGTATCCTTTTTTGATAAATGTAACTGGATATATGAGCAAATCCTGTATTCCAGTAAAGATGAATACTTGAAAACCCCCTCGAACCTTCTGCAAGCATGTGTTGCACACTTGGTCAGACAAAGATGATGTCCGGGTGTCCACTGGTTCGACAAATTCCATTTTTACTCTGCAGCACAAAACAGTACCTCACTTGGTGTGCAGAATAAAGTAAACAAATACATCCGTGGCAGCCCGTCTTAACATATCTTAATGGTTTCTATTCAAAATCATGTTGGTTACTCGCGGCTTCGCAGTATTATGTTGCTATTATACACCTATACGAGTCCTGTCATCATTTCACACAAACAATCATCCTTATGTAATGGAACATACGCATATTTGCCACTTCGCTGCAACACAAAACACAGTATCACTGCTTAGCGTCGACACACATGTTATCCATATCTGTTCCCAGGATTAATGTAAACCCCAAGGATCCCACAAGGCCCTGCAAGTGTTTTAGCTGCCCAAAGTGCCTGCGTATTTAACACACTGAACAAAACCTCAGTGCCCATTTACATGTATGGGGGTTATTGGGGTGTCCAGTGTTCAGCATTGACATTACTGTGGCTCCTGCAGATTTCAGTAAACAAACTTGCCCATTTGGATTTGTTGTGATGTCAGTGTCTGAACTGGAAGTCCTACTGGTTGGCTAAATTAAGGAGGAGACCCAGCAATCGGAGCTGACTCCGGTAAAAAAATACCTTGATTAAACCTTGATGCAAACCAGGTGATTAATTTTGTGATGAGAGTTTGTACCCCCAAATTTACCATGAAACCACTTCATCCCACACACTATGGTTTTGTGGTACTAAGTTACTCAGAAGTGCCAATTTCCAATCTTTCTCCAACTCTCAGCTCTGCACATACAATAAGTTGTAAAATCAATCAAGTGCAGGGTGCAATAAGCTCATGTGCATCTCAGCTCAGCCTTTAATTTTGATCTGTGCCATGTCCTTGTGCAGGTTCTGCTTTATCTTGCGCCCCATCCACTCTGAATGGCAGCTCAGCTTCATTTGGGAGAGCCAGTACTCCTGCCGTCTCTGCTCAGGCCTTTGTGTGAATCCCAGCCGCTGATTGGGCTGTATAATGTGACTGATGTCCTCTGGGCAATCTGCTGCTGGGACAAGGACGTGCTCAGGTGATCCAGAGGCTGATTGGCGCCCAGCAAAAGGAGAGGACGCCGTGACCTCTGAGGCTGTCAGGTGCCAAACCGGCCTGTTAATTATGCATCGGGACGCTCGTCAGCTTCTGCAATGGGCCTGCCCCCGCCTGCACGGCGTCTAGACCGGCAAGCCCCTAAAATCCACTGGCATTGCACACTTACCAGTCGCTCAGTTTGCGTGCGTGCGCTAGTGTGTGGATGTGCACGTGTGGATTTTCAAACCATCTGGTTTCAGGCTGAGCTGTCTCGCTGCACTTTGTGTGAACATCAGAGGAGGGGATACTTCACTACTGTTCATAGGTGTGTGAAATGTCCATATTTCCCCAAGTTAAGATTTTATGGTTGAGCAATGTGGGCCAGCTGACCGCAACATTTTTCTCCCTGGCACTACCCAGCCCTCTTTCTTTCTTTCTTTCTTTCTTTCTTTCTTTCTTTCTTTCTTTCTTTCTTTCACTACATCTCAATCACCTTTCACTCTGTCATCATTGTATGTAAAACCAAGCAAATATTGTTTTATCTCACCCCCTCCCCCCTCCTCCTCTTCCTTTCCCCCCCTTCCCCTCATCACTCACCTTCTCCTCATAACCTCATCTGTCTTTAATTGGTCTCCTGTGTGCTTTAACGACACCGTCCCCCTTTTGTGTCTGTCCTACATCTCAATATTTTGTTTGAGCTTTCGTTGGTCACGTGGATAAAATAATTTCTAGCTACTATATCGCCTGCTTGAATCAGACAGGCATGAAGTACTGTTCTGCAGTATTACACATGGTGCAGTGTGTGTGTGTGTGTGTGTGTGTGTGTGTGTGTGTGTGTGTGTGTGTGTGTGTGTGTGTGTGTGTGTGTGTGTGTGTGTGTGTGTGTGTGTGTGTGTGTGTGTGGTCCATTTGGTTATTGCATTGTTAGAGCCACTGCCTGCCAACACCATTTCTTTTAGATAGACAAAAGCCTTGTTTTGGATGAGCCGTGTTTATTGTTCATGCTGACACTGCTTTTATGACAAAATGACTAATGACTGCACTCTACTGTGTGTGTCAGTGTGTGTGTGCGCGCATGTGTGTGTGTGCGCGTGGCATAAACACTATCGGAAAACAACAGCAATTGGCAATATTTTTAAATCCCAGTAAAGTGAAATTTACGATTTGAAATGAGTGCGGTCAGCCTGTGGTCGAAGGGTAACTGAAGGGCTTTGGCTCCACCTTTAGTGAAAACCGCTCCTGATACTGTTCTTTATTATATTGCCCCAAAAAAAACCCAACTAGATATGTAATGCTGCTCTCATATAAATCATATAAGTGTAAAATAGTCATTGTGGGTTATGTTTGAATACTAAATGCATGAATAAGAAAATTGAGTTTCACTGATGCAACAAAAACACAATGAATCACATTACATATAGCTGTAAAACATATCTCAGCAATTCATTGCACGGGGTGGATGGGGATGTCTCTTTTTCAGTGGCAAAGGCACGGCTGGCTCAATAATGATGATACAGAGAGCAAATGTGCCAAGGCCAAGTGGACTGGGAACCAGGCTGCTGCAGTAAATACTGAGATAAGCACATGACAGGAGCAGACATACTATCTGTGTTTCACACAAGCAGGTCATTCGTATAATTCAATTCGTATTAATGATTATTGCTCGATATTGGTTTATCTTAAGGGGGTTTTACTGTGGAGATAAGGTGTATGTCGCAATGTCTGAAAACATCTGAAGGTCCATTACATACCTCACTCCAGACAGGATGAGGTCAGCGAGGAGGAGGTTTCAAAGGACCTGCCATCACGTGCCAACTGAAACATGGCTCAGTGTCCTTCTGCGTTTTTACAGTCAACAACAGGTTTTATAGCAATAAAGGTTTGATTTATGTCACACACTTCATCTGCTGAATATGTTGAACTGAAAAAAAAAAAAAAGAACCTGAACCACTGAGCTTTGGTAGCTCAGTTCCTAAAGATGATCACATCACATTGCAGGTTTTTAATATTCACCCGCAGAGAGAAGATCCTGCATATGGTGTTGGTCAGTTGGTACAGTAGTTTGTTTTTTTCTCTCTCCATTTTATTCACTTAGCGGTATGAGACTTAAATTTAAAACAAAGTGTGGCATTTTATTGGCTTCATGCAGGATCCGTTAGTTACACAGAAAACGCCTTCAAGTGACTGGCTGCTTTTTATAGCCAGAAGATTTGTGGGAAGTGCCTTATTCAGGAGGAGCCAAGCAATATAAACTAATCCCATAAACTACCATACCCCCAATAGATGAATATCTACGTAAATGAGAACTCGAATACCATGATATTGATTGCTCTAACTTTTATAAAGCACTGTGTGACTCAGCTCCCCCCTCCTCCTTGCAAGGATTCAGTCCAAAAGTCCAATTGCAGCTGATCGAAAAGCCATTTTGATCAGTTTTCTTCATGCTACTATTACAGAGAAGTTTTACTTGAATCTTTTCTCTCTGAGGAAAGCTGACCATGCAGTCCCTTTTTGCTTCTCACTCTGTGTGTAAGATTTGCTAACTTTGAAGTTTGAATCAACCGCTGTGTGTAAATATAACTAACTGCCCATGTTCTGCTATAAGCAATCATTCTCACCCTTTGCCCTGGTGAAGGTAGTAAAACGCCTTGTCTTCATTACAGCGGCACCCTAACAAAGCTTCACCTGCTTCAAAGGAAAAGCCTGTTCAGAGTCAAAAACAGCATATCATGCAGCGTGTCTGCGCAGTGGGTGTTGCTTTGTATTGATTGTGAAATCGCGCTGCTGCACTGAGGGTGCACTGAGAGACGGTAACTGCCATCCAGGGAAAAACAGAAATAGCAAAGTCAAATATCCAGAGAGTTTCAAACAATGATGGTGAAACTGGGAAAACAGCAAACCCTTGAATCAATGTAGAAATGCACATAATCCTGCGGGATGAACAAGGATTAGCAAATTGAGTAAAAAGATCTCAATGCTGCTTTATCCAACTTGAGGTGACACGGACAATTTTAGAGTCTCCAATCAACCTTGAATGCTTGTTTTTGGATTCTCTGAAAAAATCCATGCATGTACAGCGGGATACAGCGAGAAAGACCTATTCAACAGAACCTCCTCTGGTTGTTACAACAGTGAAAAAAATGACTTTGTTATTGCAGTGCATTAGATCAGTGACAGGTTGTTGCTCCGATCTCGCTGAGCTTTGATATCACAACTTGTATATTGTGGTTTTTGGGTTTGAAGGTTCAGTCGTTGCCTGGTCATGACTTTTATTGTATCTATAAAGGTCAGATGAATCAATCGCTATTCAAACACTGTCCTTTGTCACTTCATGCTGCATTTGCGTCTCTTTCACCGGCAGCTGTGTATGTGCAGCTGGATATTAGTGAACAGAGGCCTAAAGCAAAGACATGAAAATAGCAATTTAACTTGGGTGGTACAAAAGGAGTGCAGATGATGAGGTAATAAATTTGGAGTGAGAAGATAAGAGCTTAGGCTGTGAACTTAAATCACAAGTAAGTATTGATGCCCTGCTCACTTTTTTTTATACCATAATAACGGCTTCTCTGCAGCAGTACCAAAGGACTAATTATTGAAAAACATTCATTATCAATAGATGTGGTGTAAAATTCACAATGGCATGCATTCTTGGAAAATAATTTTGTACCAATTCCCCAACATCGTATCAATATTTATGATATGGATTAATTAATACATTTGTCAATGGCATTCAACATTTATGACAAGTTTTTACGACCATGTTGGTCACTCTGTCTGCATGACAAGCCCATTTTGTTACAATAAAAGTGATTGAAGTGACATGAACAGCCTGAAAACTTTATCAGACAAAACAGATGTTGAAAGTTTGTCTTTGGGGATGTAATTTGCTGTTTTAAAAAAAAAGTAATAAAATGCAATATATTGCACTTTATGGTCTTTTTTTAAAGGCACATTAGTAGTTAGTAGGTAATAAATTACATTTACCATTTTTTCAACTGCAAAATGTTTTTAAAACACTCAGAATGTCATAAAAAGTTGCAGATAGAAATGTGCCATAACTATCACATTGGTTCGTTTTGCATCTCGTAGTCAACATTAAAATGCATCTTTACATTGTGATAATATAACACTGCTCAGTAGTTGTACCTAAAGACATAATAACTTATGTTTGTAGGCAAAACAATTGTAATTTTTGTTTTTTAAATGTTTTTTTCTCATCATGCATCGCAGGCCTTTCTGTGTGGAGCTTCTGAGGGTGTAACGCAGCCTTCGCCCGGTGGGCTGGGATTGGCTCTGTGGAAAGTATAGAAGACAGATGGATAGACATTAACAAGAACTCCCTTGAGTGGCGAATCCGGTTAAGTCTTGACCTTGATTATGTGGGCTCTGGGTTCAAACCTCGGTTACAGCAGGGACGTTTTTCAAGGCACAAAACTAGTTGAGTCTACAGTGCAAGATTTGGTGACTTGTTCTGGTGCGATGCAAAAGGAAGAATACTTTTGTACAAAACAACCCTAATCACAGGGATCAGTGTTGATTGAATACTCATACCTGCTCATTCATTATTTCGTAAGGTTTAGTGTTTATCAGTTTTTGGTGTAGAACTACTGCTTCAGCTTGACCTTTCTATTGGCGACAGCTCTCCATCCCTTTAGATGAATAAAAAAACTGACTTAAACATGCAACGTGAAAAGCTCAGTATGTCATATATGATTTATCTAATGTCACTGACAGATGCATTTTTGTGACTGTGCATTTGGAGAAAAAAATAAAATAAGCCACCAAGCTCAAACTGGGCCAGCCTGTATTACTCTGATGTCCACTTCTTTCTTTGTTCGCTGCGGTTCAGCCCTCCAGCTTGCTACTTCATATTTCATTCGGATGGATATAAATGTCTGTGAAATGGGAGAGTAAGTGAGTCAGAATGACACAATAATAAATATAAGATGTTTACAAAATCCAGCATGGATTAATGCAGGAACTATTTCATTGTCTGCTTCTATTTTGGGATATCTGACAGTGGCCTCTTTGCTGCTGCTGTTTAAATGTATCATACTCTGGATCACTGTCAGTAAAAAGGATGTTTGTGCTTTGACCACTATACCATATCCGAAATATATTTAACAGCAGCCTAAAGTCTTGAAGTCTAGTTGGAGCAGTGACACAAGGTGGGTTAAAATCCCCGTGGCTGGAAGCATTTCTTTTTGACCTGACTTTCCGTCAAGCCTTGCTGGTTTACTTTATGTTGTGCTTTCCCATCTGTGTCTCCCTCTAAGTGCTCCCACTGTCTCAATATTGACAGATTACGACGGGGAATGGCCCACCCAGCCTCTTTAAATTTCAAATGAGGCTGGATTAATGATATCATAAGATGATTGGATTACAGATGGCCAGACATATTCAGGGACATTCTGTACATGGAAGCCCAAAAGGCAAATGTAAGGATTTTTTATTTTTTTTGCAACTCATTTCTAATACCTGCATAACATCCAGCCATCCATTTACAAGATCTATTTATGTCTCCTCTGCTGGGTCATGATCGGAGGACTCTAATTGCAGTGTGCATTAGGTGAAATGGAGGTGAATTAAATGTATTTTTGCGATGCTGAAGGCATTAGAAATGGTTTTTAAAAATTCAAGAACAGCATCACTTTCCAGAAACAGTGGCACAGTTATTTCTGGATAATCCACTGAACTCACTGTAAGCAGTTTTCATGGAGATCATTTCATCTCACAGAGCAATTTCAAATTCTGAATCTCGGAGCAGACAAATCCACTTTAAGTCGTTCATTTTATTTCTGGTAGTACTGTAATGCAGCTGGCTGCTCTCAATAAAAATGAACAGCTTATCTCTATATTGATATGCATGGATTGGCTCAACCCTTTATCAGGCATGTGAGCACATTTGATGACTTACATATTTCTTTCTTTTGCTTATACTTCACCATAATGATCTGATGAAAGTCACAGAATATATAACTAAACAGCTGCGATTAACATTGAGATATGTTGTTGCATGACTTCTGACCTTTCTGCTTTACAATTCTCGTCATGAACACTTGTAGTTTGGCCCATTGATTTGGAAACGTGTTTCTTTGTTTTAGTCATAACACCACTGATGCTTTCAATTCGAACATAGAAAATTTGTATTATTTGTTGATAACAATGTAATCAATGAAACTGGAGCAAAAGAAAACATATGCAGACGGCTGATGCATCTATTTATGTCTCCACATTTAGGCTAAATTATTCGAAAATATACTCTTGATATTGAATAGCAGTTGTATTTTGTTGTGTACAGGATGTGGCAAAAGTGTTTGTATGGCACTTTTGTATTTTACTTTTTAGGATGTAATTAGTGACAATATGTTTTATGTTTTATGTTTTAAAACATCCTCCAATACCACTCAATCTGTTTCCAAGTATTTCAGTGAACGCACTAGGGCTGCATTGTTTTAAAAATAAAAACAAAGCAGTTTTACAACAAGAGTCCAATTGTCTAAACTTGCCTTGCTGTTGATTTATTGAGTATTTCTTTATTTCCTGCAGAAACCATCAGTAGAAAATCTCTTTTCGTCTTATAAAGTTGAGCTCCAGAGCGTGTACATTGTGATGATGACGTGGTATGCGTGGAACTACAGTATGTATGTGTATCCATGCATCATAAATTGCCTTGGCACTCCATCACTACTGGTGTTTCAAAATACACCACTCCGGATGAAACGGTGCTCCCGTGTGCGAAAGTGTTTCCTCTGATGTAGCGCGCCTGACGTCACCGGTCGAGACAGAAATAACGCACATAATCTAATTCAAATATTTATCCTCACGGGGGACGCAGGAGGAAGTGCCGCACTGCTCTCTGGCACCACTGGAGTCCTCACTATGGCTTCTCCCCATTGTTCCTCATCCCTCCAGCAAGTCAAAAACCTCACACCATCTTGTCCTTGTCAGAGCTGCAATATGCTTTTTGAAAAATTGTTTTAACGGCACCTGTGAGCGTCTGGGGGTTTACTTGTCACAGTTTTAAAAATTTCAAATCAGACAATCAGATTTTTATCAGATAAAAGAAATGAGAGCAAAAACTTTCAAATCAATGAGATATGCATCAGAAATTGGAGGAAAAACGAACAAGGTTGCTTTCAAGGACATTGTGGGATGTTGTTGACATGTTGCCAGGTGAGTCTTTGTCCTTTTTATCCTCCTGCTTCTCTCTCACACATGCTCACACGCTGCACGTCTACTTCAAAACCAGGCCAATCTCTCTCTCTCTGTGCAGATTGAGCTGCTCATCAGAGCCTGTTAATTACAACATTCTCTGAAGGGATGACAAGTTGAGCCACTCTCTTCCCCTGGTTGGGTCCGAGGCATGAAGGCGGGACTAGAAGTTAATCTCAGTAATCCATTGGGTGGAGGAACATGTCTCTGCTGTCATCGGCCATAAGTGACCCCAGTTATTGGTTAGAGGAAAACAACTGTCCACGTACCCTGTTACCCACTACATGGATATTGGCAAATGTATCTGTGTCCCTAAACGGCATTTCACCTTGGTGGTCTTCTCACACCTCCATCATAGTCAGCAACCATCCCCCACTCTCCCCTATGCCCTGTTCTATTACAGCATGAACAAGGACATAATTGCAATTTAACACAGTTACAGACCCAGAGCGGATATGAGTCTCTCTTGTGCTACTGCAGGACTCTTTGAGGTCTCATCCCCTGATGAGTACATAACCACCTACAGCACTGATCTCTCCTCATGACTGTTCTGTCACCGTATTTCAAAATGACTTTTGGGAATGCGTTTCGTTGACGTTTCAGTCGCTAAAAGGAGCTGACTGCAAACTCTGTGATCCTTTGACGTCAGCTCTTTCTTTATCATTGTGCGGCAGGATTCACTCAGGTTTGGATCATGCTTCTAATACAGAACTTAAACTGCTCCGAGACAAGAGTTTTCACCTCCTCATGTGTGTGATCAACAGTGCCCCACCTCATCCATGTTTCCATCAGAACATGCTAATGTGGCTGTCTGTTTACTCACGCTGTAATTTTCTTTTTTAATATGACAAGATGATGTTTGGAAAGGTCAGGTGATCCATCTGCTTCCCTCAGTTTCCACCAACAGCTTTTATTTAGAGCCACCGTCTCTCAGCATATGGTTTAATGTGTGAATGCACGTCATTTTTAAGCCACACAGAGATGTATTGAAACCACATAAGCTGCCAGGAAAATGTATTTGCCTTGATTGATCAAGTTTCAAAAACTCTGCCTGAGTAAAAACAGCATTCTGTTATGATATATTAATGCTATAATAATGGTGGTGAAGCATACCTCCATAATCTTCCAATATATTTCAGTTGTTTAGATGGTGAGATTTGTCAATTTATTGTGAATTCCATTAGTTTCAGATTACCAAATAATTCAGTGATCTTTTTTAGAACCTCTTGAAATAAGGCTCACACTTTAACAGATATTAAAACCCAATAGAATGAATGTATGCCAGGATATCGAAGAACTTTAGTCCAAATACCAGTCATGTCATGTGTTCACAGTCATAATTGATATTATTTCATTTTGTCCGTTGAAAGCGCGGCACTAAATACAGTTCATGAACACTATTATTGTTAAAAGTGTTCTATTTTCACCTTCAAATTGTTCTTTTGCTTGATTAAACTTTGTCCTTCTTGTCAAAATCAAGGTTTGCGTGCATGTTCATTTATGTGCGCATGAGTCAACGGTTTGCTTTACTTCTCGGTATCTTTCAGAGCTGATAACGCTGCAGCCTGTTCACCATTGGTTGGGCATTAATTTGTCTGATAAGAACTGCAAAGGCTTACCGTAACTCCTTGAGAAAACAATTCAACCCAGCCCCCATCTTCAAACATACTTTTATACACCTCTGGTAGTCTATTATGTGAGATTTGAGGGTTTGTGCTTTGTTTCAGTCTAGTTTAACAATACACATCTGTCATTGTTTTGATTTTTCATTAGTTCACTGCTATTCAGCTCTAAACTGTCCTTCTTTTCCATTTCTTTTCTCCTTCATCGCCATCCTCAAACAATGCCCTACCAGATGAAGTCCTTCCATCCCAGCCTATTTCTCCGTAGCCCAGTAAATATCAGTAGCATCTGGATGATATTTACTGGTGTGAGGAAGATGAATGTCCTGCTCTAAATGCTTCAACCTCATTGCCTCTTGGAGTATTAGTCATGTAAACAACGTCTGCTTATTAATGGTAAAAGCTTTCCCTAATGATCCACACCTCACATGAGTCTGAAATATCAAGTCAGGGCATAAAGAGCAGCCATAGATCATCATAATGAATGATGCGAAGCTGGCGGAAGGCTGTGGGAGGAGACCTGTCCCGATGCTAATTCACTCTCTATTTCCCAGGCTGATTCATACGCTGTTTGGTCATAATACATCAAGACAGTATGTTTCTTCCATTAAAGTAGCAAGCTTCGGCTTCACTGCGCTGAAGGTTATTCGTCAGCGTTATAGGACACTTATGCATTTGGAAGTGATGCCAGATTTCCTTAAAAAATGGACATGAAAGAGATCGACAAGTCACCGTAATTGCATGCAAAGATGGAATCGCAGTCTCACATCTGTTTGCATGTCAAGTTGTTTTGTGTCCTGAAGGCAACTCTGCAAGGGATGCAGATAATTTAAAAACCTAATCAAATGTGTTCAAAAGAAGTCGTATGTGTCTTTTAACGAGTGTTTTGCTATCTGGCTGACATGATCAGTCCCCTGAGAGAATCCATCAAAGGCCTGTTGTCTTCATCACGCTGGATGGTTTCGAAGAAAATTGGCATGACTGTAAATTTGTTCTTGTCAAATGTTGAGTAATCAAAAGCCAGCCAGCTGTAAATAAACAAATTCACTTCACTACGCCACGGCATACTAACTAGCTTCTTTGCAATCTTGCTCATAATGGAGTATGATTATTTCTATGGTGCAGCTGAATGGTCAATGACAATGATGGTAATTCCCTGATGATTCAGAAGTGTACCTGTGAATGTGCTCTAACTGCCTCCGTCACTTATTCCAAACATCCATGAAACAGTTAGCATCAATATGTCCAATCTGTGTAAAACACAGACGCATCCATATTGCATCAGTATGATAATGAAAAGGCCTCAGGGAACAATGGTTAGGGGTCAGGGAAAGGAAATGGTGCATTAGCATTGTTGTAAGAGTGTAACACCATCCATGATGCAGGTGGATGTGTCTGTTGGGCCTCTTAAATCTGATAATTTGATTCACCAATTAGCTCAGAAGGTTTAGGTGTGCAGGCTAATGGATGGGTAACTGAAGTGGTGTTAAAACCATCTGTTGTCAGGTTGTTGTTGCTGAGAGATGACCCAACATGACATGATGTTAACATGATAAAATAATCACACACAATAAAAATTTTTTAAAAAGTCTGTGTGAAGCAAACATATATATATATATATATATTTTAATCAGATGCATTAGTTGTGTTGGAAAATTGTCGCTGAAATCATGTGAAAAGAATGTACGGTAGTACTCGGCTTAAGGTAGCAGCGGACTATGGGCAAAGGGCGGCTACACAATGGACAGGTCATCAGTCAGTCCCAGTTTTAACTGGAGAGACAATCTCACACACACATTCACACCTACAGGCCATTTTTAACAAATAATGTTTTTGGATGATAGTGACTAAAAGTAACTTAAATAGCACTTTTGCATATATTCATTAGTCCCAAAAAAGCTTTAATATTTCAGTCACATTCATCCATTCACCTGTCACTTCCATGCAAGGCCCTCAACCATCCATTAGGAGCAATTTGTCTTTCTCAAGGATACTTGAAGGACAACCCATTGTACCAACTGAGCCATAGTTACCTCTGCAACTGCAGTAGGCTAATCAGGAAAAAAAAAAACACGAAGACACAGGAAAAGCACACACATTTAACAACAACAACCCACTCACCTCATACATACTATATTTCCTCAAATGAGATGGAGAAATACATTGATTTTGCCAAAAACTATTTAGGATTATGATCTTTAAGAAGCTATACTTTCAGTGTTTTAGATATGGCAAGTGATTCACAAACACAAATATTCATGGTGGTAAAAACTCAGACTATAGTCTTTTACTGATTTGCTTAAATTTTTTCAGTACAGTATAGTACAGCTTACTGTATGTACAGTGTTAGCACAGGTATCTTTCTTAATGTTCTCTTTCTGCATATGGCCTGATAAATCCAAGCAACTCTTGTGTTTACACTTTGTTTTCTAAGACTGAAAAGCATTGCGTGAGGGTGTGGAGTCTGTTACGTGACATTTATGGACGGAACAATGGTGGCATGAATAGAGAAATTACCTTTAGCAGCACAAATAGGTGTTGCCAGGATTTTTTTTGTTTTTTTTTAACGGTGTACTGTAGTTAATTTATGCAAACTGTTGTGAAATACTGCTGCTATAAGGGGATGGTTGACTTGCAAGACTTGCTGAGCTTGATCTACACTGTATCTCATATTTTTGGTCATTCTGTTTTTTGAGGGTGTAAAATCACTTGCACATTTGATATTTTGGAATCAGTGTGCGTTTGTCTGAACAGTGAAGGAAAATGCAGCCATGACAGCGTATCTGAAGGGTAGGACTGACTAGACAAACTGTAGTTTGTTGCAAGTGATTGGTTATTGGTCATGATGGCATGGACACAGCTTCAGGATTCAGATGCACTGCTATTCGGTTCACTGAGCCTGGATCATCAACTTGCATAATCATCAAGTCTGTTGGCTGCAGAGCCAAAGCGAGCAGGGAAAATTAGCTGATATCTGCTCACAAGATTACCATATCTCTTCGTAAGGTCATTTTTAAAATGATGCTCATCTGAAAAGTCACCAAAGTGATAAATTGGCAGTTATGCAGTTAGAGAGCTGTGAATGAAATCTGGTGCATAAACACAAGAGAGACTTTGGACAAATGGTCTCAAGTGTGGGTCGAAGAGTTAATGACATGGTGTGCAGCTTGCAAATTGAATCCCCTTTCAGTGTAATTCCGTTTTTATCAGTTTCATT